>NC_141616.1:2005684-2105684 GCF_047967505.1 Dipteris shenzhenensis
GCTCTCTCAGAGGACCTCCGCAATTCCTTCCCCTACACCGACGGGTGGACGTACAGCCCAGCCATCCCCTCGCGCCCCTTCGACCGCGGGATCATCACCTACGCATGCCTCCCGCAAGGGAAGGAAGAGTAGGATGGGCGGCTCATGTTGTGCTGACTCAGGAGATGTAGACGAGTCAGCACACTCACGCTCCTTTAGGTCTCCACTTGGTCCGGAGACACAGTATCAGTCAGGTCCCTTTCCCTCTCCTACTCCCACAGCTACTCCTCGATCCGGAAGCGGTCGCGCAGCTTCCACTCCTTCAGACTCTGCTACCGTCAGTCCCCCTTACTCATCAGGGGATCTCTCCTATCAAATCACATCTGCCGGAGAGATAATAGAAGACAAAAAGGGCAAAGCAGTGATGGCCGCCATGAGGCAGTTGATGAGTCATCACTTCAAGAGCGGCATAAATATCGATTGGCGGTATCAAGATGGCCAAAAGAAGCAGGCGGTGATCGATGAGTTAAAACTCAGATTTCCTAATCCGCCAAATGTGGAGTTTAATAACAGTTATATGCTCGAGCGCATGGGTTTGGTCCTAAAGCATCGCAGATCAACCATGCGTACTTCCATTACAAAGGGGTTGTCTAAACCCAGCTGGGCAGACAAAGCTGATTGGAAGTACTTCAAGAAGCAACATAGGGACCATCCTGAAATGTTCGAGGGTCAGAGGAGGGCTGCGAAGAGACGGCTGGATGTCGTAGGTACTTCGCACTTTGGTGCAGGTGGACGGTATGCGTTCGAGGCAACCGTGGTAAGTTTACTTCTTTCCATTTAATGTATTGTTCTATTTGTTTTACTTACATATTACATGCACTTTAGCTAACTCTAACTCTCGTAAATTGGATCCACAGCAAGCTGCGATGGGTCGTCTTCCTACGGATGCAGAGACACGGCGCGCATTTCGGATAGGAACCAAGCTGTGGTTCATTGAGCAAGAGGCAATGGGAGCGACAGTCGATTGGGCTGAGGTGGCTGCTCGCACGGTATAAGTTTACTCCTGCTTGTAATCTCACTTTTTAATTTAAGTTCCAATCTAATTTTCGATTTATATGGTTCACTCTCAGGGTCAAAGCTCAAGCGTCCCATCATCAGAGACGAGCGATCAACAGGGGCAAGGATCGGACGCAGGTGCCGATGACGAAGGAGAAGACGGAGGTGTCGAGGACGAGGGAGAAGATGCAGGTGCCGAGGACCAGGGAACAGCCCAACAAGACGATTCGGATTCGGATTCGGATTAGTAGTGGTAGTAGCATTTTTCATATCCGCTCGTTAGAGCCATTTTGTATCGCCCTTTCACAGGGTAATTTTGTTTCAAACACAGTTGTATATGTATATGCATTTCTTCCTCATCGTTCACAAGAACAATTTTGTATCACCCTGCAAGCAAGGGAAATTTTGTTATAAAAAACTTTCTTTTGTAATTACAAAAAAAAAAAAATGGTTAGTGGGGCTAAACAGGGCTTCCTTTTGGCCCTGTTTAGCCCCACTAACCTTTTTTTTTACCTTCTGTTAATCGTCGCTATATAGCGACGTTTACCAGTGTCGCTATATAGCGACGATTAACAGAGTCGCTATATAGCGACGTTTACATCGTCGCTATATAGCGACGTTTATATCGTCGCTATATAGCGACGTTTACATCGTCGCTATATAGCGACGATTAACAGCGTCGCTATATAGCGACGGTTTATAGCGACGCTCCTTTTCCGACGATTTTAACGACTTTTATAGCGACCTTTGCGCCCGTGAAAAAAAAAATTTTAATGTAAAAAGCGTCGGTATTTCCGTCGGAAAATGGCCTATGCCTTGTAGTGAAGCGACTGTTTTCTATATGCTTTCATCTTAATTAGCTTTGTAGCTTTCAGTTTTATATGGAATTCCTTTCCCCTCAATTTACTCTTATCGAAATTGTGATGTTCTATAATCCTAAGCTGGTTCTAAACCTTGCATAGATCATGACCAATCAGATATGATCACTTGTATTCTAAGAGATCTGCTTCTCAAAGTCAAAGTGATGGACATGTTCAGATTGGATCTTATAACCCTAACGACTTCATGTTTTGACTATCTCACTCACCCATTCGAAACTATATGCAAGTCATACTGGATTTTTAATCTGATGAGGTTGAAGAAGAAATATTGTGGTACAAAATAAATATATTTGATTTGCACTATTCGTGCTCTATTGCCTTCTTCTTTTTTCAATGATTCACACAAGGTTAGCACGTTGATCCCTTGGGGACTGATGAGGATTGCTTGAAATGCCCCCCCCCTCACTTGGTTCTCCACATTTCTTTTGGAACTCTGGCTATCATCTCAGCAAAAGAAATTGTGCAAATAGCTTTGGGTTTGGAGGCTAGTCATCAACAACCACTCCTTTGGGCTGTCTGCCTAGGCATTATGTCAGGTGAAGCAGCCATCTTTCCTAAAGGCTTCTTGAAAAGCAGGTGGAGGGTAGAGCGTTGATTGCTCTCATGTTCATCACAATCTTACTGACCAAAATCCTATGATAGTTCAATGTGGGATCTTAGCATATTGCAAGCTCTTGGTGCAATTTGATCACATTAATTAGCTCCACCATGAATTTACCTTACTGTTTGAAGTTCTGAGTTAGTTGTGAGACTAGAATTCTTTGAACAAAAGTGTCAAAACCGACCTGATAATCTTCTCGTTTGTAAGAGAGGTGAGAAGAAAATTCAGTTGCCATCTAGATAGTTTGGTCAAAAATATGAGGAAGCTCTCATATTCAACACAATCTTGTTGACCAAAATCCTATGAGATTTCAATGTGGGATCTTAGCATATTGCAAGGTCCCGATGCTATTTGATCACATCAGCTCCACCATGACTTTACCTTATTGCTTGAAGTTTGAAGGTGGCTACAATTGGAATTGTCTCAAGCATGAAGACAATATCAATACGAGCAAAATAATCAAGGCAAGGACATCGGAAGCTCTCCAAGAATTTTGAGAGGGGGGGACTCCATCAGAAGAGAAACGGAAGAGCCCTCGATATATCAGCGCTGCTAGAAGCGATGATTTGCATCAAGATCATCCTTCAAGTTCGAAATACTTTAGAGAGGTTTGAATTCCCATTGGCGTCTTTGGAATTCCTCGTAATAGTCCTCTTGATCCTCAACTCACCTCTAGAAATTTTTGGAGTCTTCAAGTTTCGATGTTCGTAGTGCACATACTATGCAAATTGTTAGTTGGTCATTGTTTCTATACAACCATAACCTAAAGAAGATGTTTTTTATGTGCTTTATTAGCTTTTTAGCTTTTTATTCAACCATTACGTTGATGACTTGGGGCTTTAGATTTCTCAATCTTGCTTTAGGCTTGTCATGTAATGACATAAGAAGTGACAACACTCTCGAGTGGAAGCTATATTTCTTTGAGACATATTTATTTCTCTCTTCACCATCTCCCGCAACATAAAAATTTTCGTTCAAGAAGGGTTCTCATGAACTCACTTAAATGTGAAAATATATCTTAATTTTTCGTATTTTTGGATGCCAAAATTCAAAATCTATAGCTATTTGCTTTACATGGGTTGTGCTTAAAAAAGCTACTTCGTACTTCCGCATAATTAAGTGATGCTTTCTACACGCTTAAAAAGCAAGCTCTATATAAGTGCAGCAGCTCCAGTAAAGCAAGTAACGCAACTATCAACGTGAAGCAGGACATTCGTGGCATCGTAGCTCCTTCTGTTGAGCTCTCCCTCAAGAAAGAACCTCATGTGTGTAGATATACGCAGCAGGTTGGGGAGTACAATCCGCCTGGAGGTCAGGCCATGGTTTGAGCCCGAAATGGGTACCCTCCGATCAGGAGATGGAGCTTCTACGCCTGCAGTAAAATGTTCCAATGCTGCGTGCAAGATTGAGCATGTTCGTCACGCTTGTCCACGCCAATTACATTCGGTCCATCACCCTGCACCATATTCCGATGTTGGACACGACCAGATCGAGCATCCTTCGTGGCCAGTGCAGGATTTGTACTGCTGTCCGCCAGCGATTCCCATGTCTCAACTAGTGCATCCGCCTGCGAAATGTCGCAATGCTGCATGCCAGATCCAGCAAGTTCGTCACGGTTGTCCACTAAGGAGTCCCGATATCGCTGTGAGTATGTCTCCTCCGTCTAGAATGGTAACCCAAGTGCAGAACATGGCCGGGCTAATTTCGACTGGTAATCCAGGGCAGAACCATACGGCCAGTGCTGACAATCACAGGCGCGTGTTGCATCTCGGCGTAACAGGTGCTGATGCTAGAAGTCAGCGGCCCGATCCTGCAATCGTCGCCAAAGCTCTTTCTGGTGTCGACGCTTTACAACCGTTGGCTTTTCATCGGAACGCAATTGACGATCTTGCAGATCTTGCATACATATCTGAAGCTGGAGCTTGGCCTTTTAAGGATTTCGCGTCGGATAGGCCGTTGAATATGAGCCCAGGTACAATAGTGCGGGGTTCACGATCACCAAGCCTGCTCAATCATGACGACTCTTCGCAACACGACAGATACGCGGGATTCATCTTTGACGATCCAAGCAAAAGACTGCAAAATACACCGTTCGGTCCGTGCATAGATGAGATTCTGAACGCGTTGCCACCACTCAGCGAAACAGAGCAAGCGTGGTCGATGAACTTGAGTTCGGTGATGCCACTACCCGAAACTGAGCAGGGCGAGCAGAGCGCCGAGTCTGTAGAGGAAATCTCCTCAACTCTTGCTCGCTTTCGAAGGTTAATCCAATGCTTGAAGAAAGCGCAATTGTAATTTTCCGCCGTAAGGCATCGTTCAAACCACAAATTCTTCTTGTCACCGAGGACACATTCAATTTCTCGCCGTAAGGCATTGTTCCAAGGTTGACAAACCATAAATTCGATCTTGTCGATACTGTTCCAAGTTTGACAAACCATAAATTTGATCTGTCCATACTTCCTGTGTTCTAGATGTGTGAGGCATTGTTGCAAGGTTGACAAACCATAAATTCGATCCGTCTTTACTTCATGTGTTTTAGATGTGTGTTACTTTCCAATGCATAACTTAGCACCTTTCAATGCAACCATAAATTCTATCCGTCTATACTTCATGTGTTTTAGATGTGTGTTACTTTTCAATGCATAACTTAGCACCTTTCAATGCACGAGTAACTTGACCCGTCTACCCATCTACGATGAGCTAAAGAGCCGCTCTGCTCCCATCTACGACAAGCTAGAGACCCACTCCACTCCTGTCTACGATGAGCTAGAGACTTGCTCTGCTAGGTTTTAAAGTCTTAACGTTGCGATCATAGATAACCTTTAAGAAAATTTAAGCTTTCATTTATAAATCTCAAACTTTGGGGAGTTTTAAGAAAATTTGTGAAAAACCTACACACACACATTAACTTACCTTAATAATTTATCTTATTTTCACTCTCTCTCTCTCTCTCTCTCACACACACACACACACACTTTTAAACAACCCCCCCTTCTCCCCTCCCTCCACTTTTTTGTTTTTCCCGCCCCTATTGACTCACTATTTTTAGTATGGCCAAACTTTCTCCCCCAATGTTGTAAAGAAATTATCCCTTCCTTATTTTTTAGCTTACTGGGAGTAGCAAGCTAAGGGTGTTCACTTCCGGACCACTTGCGGGTGAGTGTGACACCCCCTCAAGTGAAAATACAAAGGTTTTGCTTCGGTGTGAAATACCTCGATCGAGGTATCGTCTTCAATGAAATTCGCACACGAGGACAACCGAACCAAGCTAATACCTCGATCGAGGTCGTAGACTTACTTTCACCGAACCTAGCCTATACCTTGATCGAGGTATTGTGGCAAGCCACCTATACCTCGATCGAGGTATCGTGGACAGATGACATAGTCGTGTCAAATACCACGTTTGATCGAGCTCCTCCTCATCGAAATCAATGAAATTGCGGGAGCGACGGACAAGGACCGATGGACAACGACGGAGTGACGGAGATGGACGGAGCGGGAGATTCCGATAATTTATTTAAATTTTAGTTTATAGGAATATGTAATTTAATTATAAAATATTTCAAAATTTAAAATGCGTTTTAAACTTTTTTTAATTAAAATTTTAATTACGTAAGTATTTATTTAAAATCTAAAAATATATATATATTATTTTTTAAAATCATCTTTTAAAAAAAAGAGATTAAAGTAGTTTTTATGTTATTTTTTAAATTAGTGCTTTTTTTATTTAAATAAAAAACGTTTAAATTTTATTTTTAAAAATCATCTTTAAGAAAAAAAGAAAATAAGAGTTTAAGGTAGCTTTTATATTATTTAAGTTAGTGAAGTTTTTATTTGAATGTAAAAAACGCATAAGTTTTATTTTTAGAATTCATTTATTTAAAAAAAAAGAGATTAAAGTAGTTTTTATGTTAGCTTTTTTTATTTAAATAAAAAAATGTTTAAATTTTATTTTCAAAAATCATCTTTAAGAAAAAAAGAAAATAAGAGTTTAAGGTAGGTTTTTTATTATTTAAGTTAGTGAAGTTTTTATTTAAATGTAAAAAACGTATTTATTTTATTTTTTTAAATCATCTATTAAAAAAAAAAGAGATTAAAGTAGTGTTTATGTTAGCTTTTTTTTTTTTTAACATTTAAATTTTATTTTTTAAAATCATCTTTAAGAAAAAAAGAAAATAAGAGTTTAAGGTAGCTTTTATATTATTTAAGTTAGTGAAGTTTTTATTTAAATGTAAAAAACGTATATATTTTGTTTTTTAAAATCATCTATTGAAAAAAAAAGAGATAAAGTAGTTTTTATGTTATTTTTCATATTAGTCCTTTTTTTATTTAAATAAAAAAATGTTTACATTTTATTTTTAAAAATCATCTTTAAGTAAAAAAGAAAATAAGAGTTTAAGATAGCTTTTATATTATTTAAGTTAGTGAAGTTTTTATTTAAGTATAAAAAATATATTTTTTTTATTTTTAAAAATTGAATTTATTTTAAAAAAAAGAGATTAAAGTAGTTTTTATGTTATTTTTCAAATTAGTACTTTTGTTATTTAAATAAAAAAACGTTTAAATTTTATTTTTAAAAGTCATCTTTAAGAACACCTATTTCATTAATTTTGGACTAATGCACTGTCCAAATTAGTTTTGTGAGATAATTTTGGATAAGGCATTTTAAAAAAAGAGGCTCTTATAAAACAAAACTTTGAGTCAAAAAGTAAGATTTAAAAAAATCAAATTAGAAAAAATGACATGACATGTTATTAAAACTAGAGTACATTAAAAAAAGAGGACTTCATGTTGTTAAAAGAGACAAAAAGTAAGATTTTAAAAAATCAAATTAGAAAAAAAACTAGAGTACATTTAAAAAACTAGAGTACATTTTAAAAAAAGCATGACACATTTGTACAAGAAGTAGATCATATAACTCAAAGCCATATGGTGTCAAAAAACACCTTCCATTAGCTCCGCCTAGAAGATGTCATCTTTGTCTCTCTTGTCTATTACAACTTTACATTAGAGAACTAAAAAGTCTTTGTGGAACTGTAGTTTCATTTCTTGTCTATTACAGTTACTTTAGAAAACACATAAGTCTATGGAATGAAATTTCACAGTTACTTTAAATTTCTATGGAATTAAATTTCCATCACTTGACTATTAAGTCATTAAAGAGAGCATATGTCCTCGAAAGTGCCTACTATGGCATTGGCTTCATGAAAACAAGTAGACTTTAAACTTGCAGGCCATGCGTAACCAGGGCTGGTATCGTAAATCTCCTCACAGACTCTCCTCATAACTTGTTTTAAATCTTCCGCCGACTTATAAGCATTCAACAACTCTTCTTTTCTCTCTTGGCTTTCCTCATCTTCACAATTTTTTTCAATACAGCTTCTAGCCACCGCCATATCCTGTGCGAAAATTTAACTCGTTCGCATAAGAAGTACGTGATTAAAAGAAGCGAAAAAGAAAGCTATGGATATTCACCTCTTCTGCTGAGTTCAAATCAAGTAGCCATGTGCATAACATATCCTCCTCGAATGATTTTCCCTTCATTGGTCCATACAAAAGAGATCTAAGATAGAATTTGAGTTCAATAAATGAAGTCAGGTAGTAACTAGTCAGTCATTGTCTTAGAGGGAAAGTGGGAGAAGGAGAGTGAGGGAGCGATAGCGAGGGATGCACAACTGTGAGCTGCCCCTTCTCCAAGAGTGATAGAAAGTGAGGGAAGACGTAAAGTGAAAGACGAAAACAAGTTAATCAGAAGGACTAGGATGTAAGAAATAAGAGAGTGTTGTGGAAGGACTACGATGGAAGAATACAAGTGCACTAAGGCACGATGTGTTCGCTATGATAAGGATAAGGGTTGGAATAAAGTGAGAGAAGCATTGAAAATGCTCTACTTTAAGTGAGTGGAGACTGTCCAACTGAATAAAATTTTGCAGAGCATTGGGAATGCTATACTTTAAGTGAGTGGAGCATTAGGAATTGATACTTTGCCATGAAATATATTACAAATATTACATCATCACATATTCATATCAAAATTCTCATCACAGAAGGTTATATTTCCTAATAATCACATCATCACACATTCATATCATAAAATTGTGTGCATGAAATAAATATATAAATATCATGACTAAATGCCACTTAAGTAATAAGTCAGAAATTGGTGTATAATCAACAAAAACTACATCATGATTCATACATTGCAACAAATAAATGTCAACCATAATATTCATGAAGTAAACAACATCATGAGAATATGCTCCTCATGCATATATACAAACACAACATCATACATGCATCACAACTCTTCTGATGCTTCTAGTGGAGACTGTGGCAACTCTTCTGATGCTTCCAATGGAGGCTATGGTGCTGTAGATGTACACTCAGTCTCTACTTCTTCTGTAGTATGTAGTGCTTTCAGAGTAGACTCAGTATCCTCTTCCTTAAATGCAAGCAGAGGCTGTGGCAACTCTTCTAATGCTTCTAGTGGAGGCTGTGGTGCTGTAGGTGTACACTGAGTCTCTACTTCTTCTGTAGTGTGCAGTGCTTTCACAATAGACTCAGTCTCCTCTTCCTTAAATGTAAGCTCTGATATTGCTTCAGTTGCACGTTGTATTCTAATGGCAGCAAATAGGTCTCGAATGATTTCAGCCCTAAACAATTGTATATCCTCCTCTGAATATTTGAGCTCCAAAGAGTCTTCCGATGAGATCTGTGGCTTAAGTGAGAAAATTTCTTTGAAAATCAACATGCAATTGTAGGCAACTCTCCACCCACAACTATTCCCATCTTCCTGCTCTACTTCTAAATGCTTTTGGAAGTCTATCAAGTCTTTGTACTGTCTTGTTTCTCTGATAGCAGATACCAACTTCTCAATCAACCTACTCATCATGACATATTAAAAAAACTTAGTGTGTCTATTACATAAGGTACATAATATAGAAGTAACAACAGATTAATAGAATACTTACGTTTGCACTGAGCCATGGAAGCCTGCAATCGAGTTAACAAACCAACAATAGTTGTCTTCAAGGTCCCAAACCACCAGACTCCAATGTTCCCTACACGAATAATTAAGAACCATTATTATTTAACACAATGTTGCCAGTATAAGATGAAAATAAAGGTTGCCATGATACTTACATCTCCTGATATGCCATAAATAGGACTCGCATGCCATGTAAATGTAAAGGCTGTAACCATTTACAAACATTGGCTATCATCTTTCTGCTATCGCTAAGTATAGGAGAAAGGAGGGAATCCAACATATACACACGGTTTTGTACGACTCTACCAAATCGTGAGATAACTATACTACACCAACAAATAAATGAATATTAGCTTATTAGATTTAATCAAAATATTGAATTATCAAGCAGAGAAAAAGTTTGTATCAAACCTGAGAATGGCCATCATAATGTTGTTATTGACCTCATTTGAAGCTCTAGAGAGGATTGAAATCTCCTCTCCCCCAAATTCAAGATACTAAGGTCTATGTTGAATCATAACCCTAACATTGAAAGAGCTTCCCAATTCTTCCAATGAAGCCATGTTTGTAGAGTTGAGGTCTTCTATCCCTTTTGACTCTTTGACGGCATTCATTTCGCACTCCTCTGAGCCATTATCATCTATTTGCCTTGTGGGAGGGTCCATAATGTCACCCTTAATGATTACTCGAATGGTACATGTTATAAATGCATAGAGATGCAAATCCATATATGTTGACAGTGTTGTGTCATTTTGTATCTCAAAAGTTTGACCAAGTACCAAAAAGCAATTGTAGCCCACCCTCCATCCACAATTATAGATGTGGCTATTCTCTTGATGTGATACCTGACATGTTATATACTCTATTTGTTGTGCCAAGTCACATTGCTGCATTACTGTGTCGATAGCACCTACTAATTTTTGAGCTGATCTGCACATCAAAACATATAACAATAGTGAATATGTGCATTGCATATCAATCTACATGTCAAGAAGTGATAACAAGTGTAGTCTATACTTACTCTAACACAGTGCCATGGACGGATGTCATTGAGTTGGCAAAGAAGCACTTCTTCGCAAAGATGTCCATGACTACCTGACTCCAATGTGAGCTGCATTATCAATAAAGAATAATTACTATGTTTGAGACAATTCTAGCAATGCAATAGAAAAAACAAGTAGGGTTTGATGCTTACTTCTCATAATATGCTGTAAAAATAACTTGTGTGTCATTCATAGGAATGTGCTTCAACCACTTGCAAACATCCTCTATGGTTTCTTCTTTGTTATTAAGCACTTCCGAGATATCGAGCATATATGAAACGCTTTGTATATTTTGCGGAAAATTTGCTATAACATTACTATATTTAAAAAAAAAGTATTAGCTTCTTGGGTTTAATCAAAATAAGCAAAGTATAAAGCCAAGGAAAAGGTTGCATCAAACCTGAGGATGGTTGTAATGACTTTGACATTAACCTCTTTCTTAGGATTCAAGAGGATTGAAATCTCCTCTTCACCAAATTCAAAAAAATGAGGTTGTTGTCGAATCAACAACATAGCGGTGAATGAACTTCCAATCTGCTCCAATAGATTCATATTTTCATGACTCATCTTATTGAGAGAGTAGTCTACATCATATTCTTCTTCACTTGCTATGTCTTCTACATCCTCCTTCTGCTATAAAAATATAAAAAAGTTATGCGATGTGCCACATCCCAAATAAAGGCTTAAACAAGCAGATAAGGTTTCATACATGCTTTCATTAGAGTGAGTCTCTCCTCTGCTTGGAGCAAAAATTTAAAAAGTAAGGTTTCATACATGCTTTCATTAGAGTGAATCTCTCCTCCTCTTGGAGGAAAATTTTAAAAAGTTATGAGATTTACACATCCCAAATAAAAATAAAGGTTTAAATAATCATAGAAGTATCATAGATAGCATGCTTTCATTAGACTCAGTCTCTTCTCCTCTTGGAGGAAAATAGAAAAAAGTTATGAGATTTACACATCTTAATTAAAGGCTTGAACAAGCATACAAGTATAAAGATAAGGTTTTATACATGCTATAATGTAGTCATATTTTTAGATTGTTTCCCAATGGTAGCAATTAGACGTTGAATACTCTCAGCCTGAAATGCTAGCAGATCGGCTTCTGTATATGATTCCATTTTGACTGGTAATTCGAAATCAAAAATCTCTCTAAGAAACAACATGCAGTTGTAGGCAACTCTCCACCCACAGCTGTGCCCATCTTTTTGCTCCACTGGCAGACGTCTTTTGAATTCTACTTGGTCTTGTTGCTCCGTGGTTGTTCTGATAGTAGATACTAGCCGATATGCAGCACTGTCCATCATGACATATTAAATATATTAATATGTCATGATCATAAGATACAAAATAAGAAAGTATTAAAAATATTAAGAGAATAATTACCTTGGGGAGTTGGCATGATAGCCTTCCATTGAATTCACAAACCATAAACGGTTGAGTTCAAGGTCCCAAACGATCAGACTCCAATGTGTGCTACACGACCATAATAAAAAAGATTATTGTTTTACACAAACTTGCTAAAGAAATAGTAAAAATAAGGTTAGAGTTGATACTTATGCCTCATGATAAGGCATAAAGATGACTCGCACCCCATCTAAATTCAAAGGGCTTAACCAAGTACAAACATCTTCTATAGTCTTTTGAGGAGAGCTAAGAATAGAAGAAAGGAGAGCATCGAGCATGTAGACACGATGCTGCAACTGCACTAGGAAGCTGAGAAATAACTACACTGCACCAAGAAATAAACAAACATTAGCTCGTAGAATTGATTTGCATTCTGCACTAGGAAACTGATATATAACTACACTGTAAATAAATAAACAAATGTTAGCTCATTGAAGTAGCAACAAATAAACAAACGTTACCTGAGAATGGCCAAGATAACATTGTCATTAACCTCTTTTAAAGGATTGGAGAGGATTGAAACCTCCTCTCTACCAAAGCTCAAATACTGAGGTTCTCGTTTCAAAACGATCCTAACTTCAAATGAGCTCTCCATTTTATCCAATGCAGCTAAATTTGCAAAATGGGTCTCTGTCATAACTTGTATTCTATGTTTGGGTTCATTCTGCTTTTCCATGGTGTCTTTAAAGCTCTTGTGCTCATGGGATTCTTCAATCAAATTTAGAGGTGGTTGCATTGTTGAAGTAGAAGTGAGTGCCTCCATATTGACTTCATCCATTTCTTCTCCCTCTATTGCTTGTAAACAAATATGAGAGATTAGATTCATTATCTTTAAATCTAAATCTTATTTAAAAAATTGTATTTAGTTGAGAAATAGAGAGTTCATACCGCTAAGTATTGTCGTAGTGGCCTTTTTTCATAACCCTGCGAGCCATAATTATCAAAGAAGGCATCATCATGTTTGTCTTCATCCACAACCTCTCTCTAAATGGGTCATGTAAGTCCATTGAAGGATTTTATTTGGGTACTAGGCAAGAAGCCAATCTAAGACAATTATAATCAGAGTCATCACCTCCTATGTCAAATGAGAGTCAAAATATGCACTAGATGTCACCCAAGGGTCAAGGCTTGCCAATACAATAGGGAGTTAATGCAGATGGCACCTGGCAAGGGACTATCACATTGAGCAATACGATAATGGGGAGTCAATGCACCCAAGGGGCAAGGCTTGGCAAGACAACTTGTGGGAGTTAATGCAGATGGCACCTGTATTTTGCACTGGATGTCACCCAAGGGTCAAGGCTTGGCAAGACAATAGGGAGTTAATGCAGATGGCACCTGGCAAGGGACTATCGCATTGAGCAATAAGACAATGGGGAGTCAATGCACCCAAGGGGCAAGGCTTAGCAAGACAAGTGGGAGTCAAATTATGCAAATGGCACCTGGCAAGGGATTGTCGTGACATTGAGCAATAAGACAATGGGGAGTCATATTATGCAGATGGCACGAATTGAGGCTCTTTAAGAGCAACAATTTAAATTGTAAACATATGTTCAATCTATATCATTTTGGATATAAAGACTCTAGCTGAGAGCAACGTCTCTCAATGTAATCATATAATAATAGCTATAATTGCTATTATACCTCTTTGGTTCAATACAAAACTTGGGTCTTATGGCATCATGTATTTTTTCTATTTATTAAAAGTTTTAAAAATTTTGTGCATATTGCGAGTGACAATGTTATTTTCATGAAATATTTAAGTCTCCTTTCATGGATTTATAAATTTATCATGTCAAGGAAAAACGTCAAGGAAAAATATTAAAAATAATTAAATTAACAAATAACAACATCAAGGAAAAATATTAAAAATAATTAAATTAACAAATAACTTAGATATAGCTAGAATTTCTAATAAAGGATTATTTCAAATTCTTGCATGTTGGTGCAAAAGTATAGATTGAAAAAATAATATTTTTATGTGAATATGATAGTGTCACAAAGTGAACTTTTGATTTGGGAAGAATATTTTCAGAAAGTAAAATTTTGATTTGGGAAGGATATTTTCACAAAGTAAAGTTTTCATTTGCGAAGGATTTTTGGGCTTCGTCCAAAAACAATAGAAAAAGTTCCAAAATTAATGAAATAGGTGTTTAAGAAAAAAAGAAAATAAGAGTTTAAGGTAGGTTTTATATTATTTAAGTTAGTGAAGTTTTTATTTAAATGTAAAAAACATATTTATTTTATTTTTTAAAATCATCTATTAAAAAAAAAAGAGATTAAAGTAGTGTCTATGTTAGCTTTTTTTTTTTTAATGTTTAAATTTTATTTTTAAAAATCATCTTTACGAAAAAAAGAAAATAAGAGTTTAAAGTAGCTTTTATATTATTTAAGTTAGTGAAGTTTTTATTTAAATGTAAAAAATGTATATATTTTGTTTTTAAAAATCATCTATTAAAAAAAAAGAGATCAAGTAGTTTTTAGTTATTTTTTAAATTAGTCCTTTTTTAATTTAAATAAAAAAATGTTTAAATTTTATTTTTTTTAATCATCTTTAAGAAAAAAAGAAAATAAGAGTTTAAGGTAGCTTTTATATTATTTAAGTTAGTGAAGTTTTTATTTAAATGTAAAAAACGTATATATTTTATTTTTTAAAATTGAATCTATTTAAAAAAAGAGAGATTAAAGTAGTTTTTATGTTATTTTTTAAATTAGTTCTTTTTTTATTTAAATAAAAAACGTTTAAAGTCATCTTTAAGAAAAAAACAAAATAAGAGTTTAAGGTAGCTTTTATATAATTTAAGTTAGTGAAGTTTTTATTTAAATATAAAAAACGTATATATTTTCTTTTTTAAAATCATCTATTTTAAAAAAAAGGAGATTAAAGTAGTTTTTATGTTGGCTTTTAAATTAGTGAAGTTTTGAATAAATATAAAAACGTTTAAATTTTATTTTTAGAAATCATCTATTAAAAAAAAGAAAATAAGATTTTAAAGTAGCTTTTATATTATTTTTCAAGCTATTGAAGTTTTTATTTAAATGTCAAGACATATATATTTTATTTTTTAAAATCATCTAATTCGTTTATTTTAAAAGAGAGATTAAATTAGTTTTTATATTATTTTTCAAATTAGGGGAGTGTAGCATCTTTAACACAAAGTTTAAAATTTCTTTGAAAATGAAATAAGACTAAGGATGCACATCTAAATCCCTTTTTCAATAACATCTAAATCCCAACGACATCCTACCTCATCAAGGAGTACGTGACCAAGTGTAATCAATTAAACAAATAGGATGATTTGAACAATACATTTACGTACACATCATTTTCAAATCATATGGTGCGAGAGGTTGATGCAAGGAGAGGGTAGATCATGTGGCTAGCAATCCCTTTAGGTGGCACGTGAAACTATAGAAATAGGGAACTAGGGAAGGTTATAGATCTATCTATGGATATAGTTACATAGACAAATACAAAGACTTATGTGATTCCATGAAACCTTGTCATGAGCTTTTGCAAAAATTCAATCAAAATTGGCTAGCTAAAAGTTTTCATTACCCAAATAGATTATTAAGTCCCATTGAATAGAATATTAATTTTCATTACCCAAATAGAATATTAATTTCCATGTTTTTTTTGTGCATGCGCCAGCCACCGTGCAGGTTCAGGCACCACTGTTCATATGTAGATAGCGATTTTGAGAGTTGAGATGAGGGCACTGCAGGATGCTAGGGCACCCCCTCACTTGGTTGTGAGTCTAGATTCAGTCATTGATGCTCTAGGTCGATTAGACACAGTTGAGGACGTTTTGGATACCTTTCAGGCACAGGAGGCTGAGGTAGAGATCGGTGGTCATGGCTTGGATTGGAGAGCCATTCGAGAGTTGTTTGAGCGTGAGTCACCTCATAGGTAGGCCTTAGAGGATATGTTTTGGGATGGTCACACTGAGGCGATGCGACCACGACTAGGGCAGTCCTTTTATATTTTATGTTGTAGGAACCCCGTCATCGTACCACACATTTATCCGAGATATCTCGCTGCGAATGGTGGTTGATTACCTCACAACCATCAGATAGCCAGGTCATTTGCCATGCAGCTATATGCCGAGTTTGTGCTTGGTCATTGGGTAGACTATCTTAGTACCCGTCCAAGATCACGAGCGGCGGGACATGGTAGGATGGGGCGTCAGGAGCGTAAGACTATAGGTGTTCAATGTCAACGTGAGGCACCAGAGCTACACACTATCCCTGCACCAGCATTGCGAGCTATTGGAGGACAGATTAGGGGGGATGTTCATTCAGTGGCCTCATCCTTGCACGACATGGTCTCTGCCCTATCGAGATCACTTTCAATTCCACCTCCCCCATCTCCCACATCTATGGAGCCTCCCACATCTACACCACCTCCCACATCTACACCACCTCAACATGAGTTGGAGACTCGAGAAGCACGGATTGCAGAGTTGGAGGCATTGTTGGTCGAGTCTAGGGATGAGGTTAGTTATTCTAATTATTTTAGTTTATTTTTTTATTGCGTGTTTTGAACTGAAGTTTTTTGGTTAATTCTCACCATGTATGCGAACATCTATTGCGACAGGATATGGAGTCTCATGTATGACTATTAGAGGCAAATTTGGAGGAGTAGAGGATTTGGACACACATAGCCTACCATTGAGCGGAGCACTATATTTTGTAGTTGAGACATATTAGTCGTGATCCATCTCACCATAGGATCGACCCTAGTGTGGCCCTATACCCCGCTTCTCCTGTAGATGTATCGACTAGGACACTCATAGATGCACCAGTCATAGCCATGCTTCCTACTGCCACTTGCGTCCTTTGCCACGAGGATTTTGACACCATAGGGTGGTTTAGACTAGGGTGCAGCCACATCGTACATCTCCATTGCATGACCCACCACATGGTGGCACGATCAGTGTGTCCTGTATGCTTTGCTGACATTGATGTGGCCACATACAGTTGTACAGATTGCAATGGAAAGCTCATATTTGTCATCAAAATGGATGAAGCTCAATTGGTGAAAGAACACAAGTTAGTCTTCACACATATCTTTGTTTAGGGATGCACTTCTGCACGATGATGATGATGATGTACACATTCATTTTGGTACTTTCATGATATTGTTCTTACTTTTATAATGTATGAGCATTTTGGTACTTTCATGATGTTCGTCTTACTTTGTTTATCTCAGTTTATAGTTTGTTCAAATCTAACATAAAAATTTAAAATTAGGAGTATGATTTTGAATTTCAGATATCTCAATTCACACATCTAATACATAAGGTATTTTAAAAATAATGCCGTGTGAAGTAATTCTAAACATTAAGCATTGAAAAGGTGTTCAAGTATAAGGTCTCTCTCTCTCTCTCTCTCTCTTGCTTGCAATTATTACACTAATATTGTCACTAATTTTTATAAATTGTAGATTAAGATAAAAATGTCAATGTTCAGCATGGAATGGTGCTCATTGATAGTAACATGTGTCAAACATTAATACATGATTATGTACGATTGGTCCAAAATCATCCACAATAGATAAGCCCACATGCGTATTTGGTTAGTACGTGTGCCATTTTTCATACGTAGTCACTAGTAGGAATTATACCTTCCATGTGGCACATACCAAATTAGTTGGAGACCAAATCTTGCATGGATGTATGTCTAGAGTAGCCTGAGAGCCGTGCAAAGTTTCATCCCCAACAAATAAGTCCACATGCATATTTGGTTAGTACGTGCACCATTTTTTATACGTAGTCACTAGTAGGGATTGTAAAAATGTACAAATTATACCTTCCACGTGGCACATACCAAATCAGTTAGAGACCAAATCTTGCATGGATGTACATCTAGGGTAGCTTAAGAGCCGTGTAGAGTTTCATCCCCAACAGATAAGTCCACATGTGTATTTGGTTAGTACGTGCGCCATTTTTCATACGTAGTCACTAGTAGGGATTATACCTTCCATGTGGTACACACCAAATCAGTTAGAGACCAAATCTTGCATGGATGTACGTCTAGGGTAGCCTGAGAGCCGTGCAAAGTTTCATTCCCAACAGATAAGTCCACATGCGTATTTGGTTAGTACGTGCACCATTTTTTATGTGTAGTCACTAGTAGGGATTGTAAAAATGTATGCATTATACCTTCCACGTGGCACATACCATATCAGTTGGAGACCAAATCTTGCGTGGATATAGGTCTAGGGTACCCTGAGAGTCATGCAAAGTTTCATCCCCAACAAATAAGTCCACATGCGTATTTGGTTAGTACGTGCACCATTTTTCATACGTAGTCACTGGTAGGGATTGTAAAAATGTGCGCATTATACCTTCCATGTGGCACATACCAAATCAGTTGGAGACCAAATCTTACATGGATGTACTCTAGGATAGCGTAAGAGCTGTGCAAAGTTTCATCCCCAATAGATAAGGCCACGTGCGTATTTGGTTAGTATGTGCGCCATTTTTCATGCGTAGGCACTAGTAGGGATTGTAAAAATGTATGCATTATACCTTCCATGTGGCACATACCAAATCAGTTGGAGACCAAATCTTGCATGGATGTACATCTAGGGTAGCCTAAGAGTCATGCGAAGTTTCATTCGCGACAGATAATTCCACGTCCGTATTTGTGTATTGGTGATATCTTTGCGGTCATTGCTTTGAAGGGCAATGAGGAGGGTATGGATTATTACTTGTTGCGATGCTCTATGGTGAAGAGTGTGCTGAATGAGGATACAGTGGATGGGCATGGGATGCACTTCAATGCTCATAGCATGATCGTAGGTGGCCACTATTTTCAGCAGATACAGAGGCGTGGTCACTATATTGAGTTCCAAGAGTACATGGTGGATCAGGAGGCATACATGTATTCTCATCTTGTTGTTGCAATCAAGATTACTTTGAGTCATGTTCGTAGTCGCAAGGCAACGTCCACTCCATGATGGCGCCTTGCAGTGGAGGATCACGAGAGCATACTTGCAACTATTGGCATGAGAGCCGATCCTGAGGAGTAGCACATTACATATCATAGTTTTGGGATCATCAGTTGATCAGATAGATTTTTTTTAGGTATCACTAGTTGATTACATATTTTTGTATTCGATATGTATAGGCTCACTGTGTGATCGTACCATTGTAATTTTCATGGACTCATATTTTGTATTTCACTATGATGGTTTTATACATGTTCATACACATCATTGTATTAGATTCTATTTTATACATGATGTCCGTTGTCTTCTCAATGGGATTTGTTGTTTTTGTAAAACAAAAAATTGTTTATTAATAGTAATGTTGTAATTGTGTTTTGTGCTTTAGGACACTTGAAAAATGTGACTAAGAAAATTCACGCACGTACTAACCAAATACGCATGTGGACTTATCTGCTATTGGGGATGAAACTTTGCACGGCTCTTAGGCTACCCTAGATGTACATCCATGCAAGATTTGGTCTCCAACTGATTTGGTATGTGCCACGTGGAAGGTATAATGCATACATTTTTACAATCCCTACTAGTGACTATGCATGAAAAATGGTGCTAAAGAAAGGGAGACTTATGCCTTGATCTGACAGGACATCCATTTGCAGATTTTGTTTGACTACATTTGGGTAGGGACTCCCATTATCATCTTCAATTGCATTCCCAGTATACTATTGTTCTTACCTCTTTGTCATTGTCTTCATTGTCATCTATAAAAGCTACCTCTTCGTTATCACGTGCCACCACCATAGACTCTTAGATGCCACCTGGGTGGAATCTTAGCCTTTACCACCAGTGGAAGGTGGTCGTAATTACCATGTATGTAAATCATGAAGCCTAACCATCAAAGAGTTGAAGGAATCTTACAAGATAGTGGGCTGTATGAACTGGGTTATGTGTCAAAAGCTTACCTATGCACCCATCACATCTTTAAACTATTAACCACCATGGACACCAGAAAACAAAAGAGAGGACACGTGGCAACTTGGAGGAGAAGAGCCTACCATGTGGAGGCTTAGAGACAGGAGGAGGTGGAAAGCCAAGAGGCAGGCGTTGAGTCGGGAGGAGGTGGAAAGACAACAAGAGGCAGCTTTAGGGGGAAGGAGGAGACATAAGGTCAATGGAATGGAGGAGATGGAAGTTCAACTTTGGGAGGAAGGAGGAGATGGAAGGTTAATGGAATGAAAGGAGGAGATGGAAGGTCCGCGAGCCATGGGATAAGGCTTAGCCAAAATTTCAAAAGCCAATCCAAGCATGCAAGGTGAATTGATTAGCAATTTAAGAATCGATCATTCTGGAGGCTCGTTGAGGGAAGATCCACCTTGAGATGGGGGATGGTCATGCATCTTTGCTAGTGCAAAGCACAGGTTGTGAGTACTCGTCATATCAAAGTGTTAAAATTTTCCTAACTTGCCTACATGTTAATTGCTGATGTGGACCAACTCCTAGCCCCTCTACCTCATATGGAAGTGACCACTTTCATATGTATGGCCTCTTCCTACCCCCTGAGTAGAGGAGGCTTTGTTGCCCTTCCACCTATGAACTGCTTCTATAAGTCTCTCCTCCCTTGTGGTGCTCGGCTTAATATGGCACTCTTTGTTCGTGACAAAGGTGTGACCACCTTGGAACCATGCCGTGTGACACAAAGAAATTTTTTGTGTGTGCATCGAATTTTCGATCAGACTATACCATTGTGTCTGTTCATGGATACATCACTATTCATGGATACATCCTCTGAAATAACAAATTTTGCAACTCCAGACTGGGCTAATCCATCTGACCGTGTATCTGCCGGTAAATATATGCTAGCACCTCCGATCTGGGGGTGCTTCTCAGCAGATGTCCTGGAGAAGGATTTGCAGCTGCTCTTCTCCACTAGTAGAATGTTCAACAACATTGTTAGACCCTACTGGGTTGTGAGATATGGATGGGCTTTGGAGGATTGTTCGGGATAGGAACAAGAAACCCCTTCATTTGTCACCGAAAGAGTACATTAGCAAGGTACTTTAGCGTTTCAATATGGAGAGGGGGAAGTCCATAAGTACTCCATTGCCTCCATATGTGAAACTCAGCCAAGTGGACAGCCCTAAGTCAAATGAGGAGCATGCTGAAATGGCAAAGATACCTTATGCATCTGCAGTAGGAAGCTTGATGTATGCCATGGTTGCTACATGTCCAGATATTGCTTTTGCAGTGGGAGCTGTTAGTAGGTATATGGAAAATCCTAGCAAGAAGCATTGGGAGGCAGTGAAAGGTATCATAAGATACTTGAATGGTACAAAGAACATGTGCATTTTCTTTGGGAGGAAGGACACATCTGTTGTTGGATATGCAGATGCTAATTTTGCAAGGAATGTAGACACCAGGAGGTCTATTATAGGATATGTTTTCTCATTCACTGGAGGTGCAGTTTCATGGGTCTCTCATTTGCAACCATGTATGGCTTTGTCTACCACTGAGGCAGAGTATGTTGTAGCCACTAAGGCATGCAAGGAAGCTATATGGCTTACTCATCTAGTGAGAGACTTGAGCATTGCAGGAGAAGTTCCAGTTTTTCACTGTGATGGTCAGAGTGCCATCCAGTTGGCACGAAATCCTATCTTCCATGCGAAGACAAAGCATATTGATGTAAAGTATCACTTCATCAGAGAGGTGATTGAGGACAAGCGCATCCAGGTTGTCAAGGTTCACACAGATGAGAACCCTACAGATCTTCTTACAAAGAGTCTTTCCTCAGAGCGGTTTGCACATTACAGAGTATTGATGGGTGTCGGATGACATTAGGATGCCCATCTTCTCCCTTAAAGGCGCATCGGCCTTTAAGTGGGAGGTTGTTGGGGTAAAGGCCAATGGCCTAGTATACACCCCTTTGTAGCATACATACATAATAAGAGCTTACCTTGATCTGGGTGAGTTAGCACCCACAATTTTTGGTTACCTTGATCTGGGTGAGTTAGCACCCTTTCTTTGTTGCTCTCTGATAAGACCTCCTCTCCATCAATAGATGTATATAGATATTCAAAATCTTTTGTTTGGCATTATGGTCCTTGTCATGGCAAAGGATCACTTCAATCACTTTGGAGCTTTGTACATCACTTCGATCACTTTGGAGCTTTGTACAGCATCACTTCGATCCCTTCATGTATAAAATTGGATATATATAGACATATAGATATATGTAGATACTCAGTCTAACATTATAGTCCTTGGCATGTCTTAACACTTTCTAGACTCAGAGCGTTCTTCTGCTGTACTAGGTGCTACCGTCATCATAGAGACATCTCTTTCTCTCGCATTAGCATTACCCAACCACTTTATTCCAAATCTTCAACTCTATTTAATCGAAATCTTTCGTCTCACATTATGGTCCTTGGTCTATCAAAGGACACTAACTATGCACATAGTGGAGAAAACATCACTTGGAAATATTATAATATATACATATATACATTATATTATATATATATATAAAATATATCAGCCACTTTGGAAATATTATAATATTTCATATATATACATATACATATACATATACATACATATATATATATATATATATATATATTAACAACTGCACTTACATTGAGAAATATGAAATCCCATAACTAATCCACAATTCCTAAATGAATGAATTGAATGCCATTCATCTTGAGTTGTAATAATAATAATAGAAGCAAACCACCTCACTGGTGGTAGTTATATTACTAGTGTGCAACCAACCACCGTGCTAGCGACCAACCACCATGTTGGTGGCAGTTAAGTTAATATCCTCATAATAATAGAAGCAAACCATCATGCTGGTGGCAGTTAATATCCTAGTGCACAACCAACCTCCGAGCTGCAACCAACCAATGCTATTATACTAGAATGAATCACATTGCTGTAAAGTGTTATCCTAAAATAGATACATTGCCCAAGTAAACTCTAGAGAAAATTAATAATTCAATAGATTACATACATATTACATCTCAAAGGCTCCTTTCCTTCATATTAATACAGATTACATAGATTACATCTCAAAGGCTCCTTTCCTTCATATTACATCTCAAGGACTCCTTTCCTTTAGGGGGCTGGTTTCACATTGCTTTGAGCAGGTTGCCTTTTTGAGCTCCCTGATTGCAAGCTCAGCCCTCCTTGCTCCTTTCTTGAAGGGGGCTAGTTTGTTCCTTTAGGGGCCCGTTGGACCCTCCCTTCATGTGACTTCCTCTTTCCTTGCTTTGAGCTTCTTGTAGCCCTTCTTGCTCCTTTCTTGAAGAAGGCTAGTTCCTCCCTTCAAGCTCCTTTTCCTCCCATTCAGGCTTGGGCTTGGCCTTCTTCAACTCAAGCTCCTTGTCTTTTGCATTTTTTTCCCAAATGGCAAATTGAGTTGTAGCATCTACTTTCTCATTGTAGATGGCTATAGTAGGTAGGCACATTTGATCTTTCCATGACCTGGGAAATGGCAAATGACATTCTCTACATAGCGATCTTGCATGCACAAACACCCCAGAGCAAAAACATGCACAAGCTGGTAGCACACAAGCCATTGGATCATGCAATAATCTATGATGGGGGTATGGAAGACCATGAATTTTGGACCCTACTGCATAATAATAGGATTGCTAGCTCCTTGTCCACGATGTCCCCATCACTTTTAACTTCTTCAAGCCTATCTCAGAGCTCCTTGATGCGCTTCTCTGCTTCTTCACTTATATGCCTTTCCATGTCGATCATTTTTATAGTGGCCTCAGCTTGCTCTCATGCCCGAAAGGCCCTTACTTCTACCTCCTCTACCTTGGCTTCTACACCCTCCCTAAGAATTTTCACAAGTTGTGCTTACTTGGTTGAATGCTTAGCACATTTTCAATCATGTTTTCAGTTATGACAATCTTCTGACCTTGATAGACTATCTATCCCTTCTTCATGTTCACCTTCTGTACCAACCTGGTGAAGTTGCTAAAATCATCTAAATTGGGCTTTTGAAGAGCGAGTGAGGAGCTTCCAGATGTCACAATTTGAAGATTAGGGGAGGAGAGGCTCTCACACTAAGCTGTAGAGGGAGGGGAAAGATTGTGTGAGGAGCTCCCAGACAATGCAGGGGGCTAGGAAAGATCATGTAAGAAGCTTTCAAATTGTGCAAACATGTTTTGGAGCTCAGTGTGTCCAGGGGGAACCATTACGAGAGGGGATAGAAGTTGCAAGAAGAGTGCAAGGGAGAAAGAAACAGTCAAGAGGGATAGAAGATGAAACAGTGAAGGAAATGGAATATTGGAGGCTTAAGCTTGCACTCTGAGTACAAGGGAGAAAGAAACAATCGAGAGGGATAGAAGAGGAAACAATAAAGGGAATGGAATAGTGGAGGCTTAAGTTTGTAGCCTAACTACAAGGAACTATCAAGGTGAGAGCCACCACGGTGGTTGGCTCAAATTTTGATTAATTTAATGTGGCAGTACTACCTTGCATTGTAACTAGTGATTAGAGGTGATTAAGCTTCATGATTTATGTATGTGGTAATTATTGCCATCTTCCATCAGTGCTGGCATCTAAGATTACTAGCCACGTCTGTGGTGGTGGTTTGGGCTGGTAGTTAATTACCAGCCACTACAGTGACCCACAATTATCTCACCTACCAGTTACCACCATTAGGCTTGCGTGCATGATTGTACTACGAGTGTAGCAAATTACCAGTCATTGGACTTGCATGCTCAATAGAGTACTAGAGTGGATAATTATGAGTGATTAGATGTGATTAGGCTTCATGATTTACTTTTATGGTAATTACTACCTAGTGGTGGTGGCTCTCATCAGCCACATCTATCGTGGCTAAGATTCCATCAAGCTAGCATTTAATTACCAACCAGCAGTGGCTTGCAATCACTCACCTTCTAGTTACCACCACCAAGCATCTGCTTTATGATTACCAACCACTTTGTAAATTAATTGCCATTGCCCCTTTGGTTTGGTGCCTAAGATTCCATTACAGTGGCATGCAATTAATATGGATGGAACACTGGGCCTCTAGGCCTCTAGCCACCATAGTGGCTCGAACTTTATAATATATAAGATCTGTGGCATTTGGCATTTTACTACATTGCTCTCATTCACCCTTGCTCCACACACCCTCCTTCGGCTCTCTTCCACCCTTGCTCTTCTTTGTTGCATGCTCCCTCCTCCAACTCTCACCACTCATCTCCTGCCTTGCTCATCTGCTACACTGCTCACCCACTCATTTTCACCATGCCTATTACTGTAACTACCACCACCCCTCAATGCAATGTGATCCCAATATTATCTTCCTTCTTGTATAAGGTGATTGCGTTGCACTCACTTGGATTGGAAATGCTGGCTCTAGTGGACAACCTTCGTTCCCATGGTCGATTCCCCCCATATCTTCATGTCACCACCTTGGATGACATGGTCCCAGAGGGCCTCTATATCGCTATGATGTATGGGTTCCCCCTAAAAGTTGACGAAGGCCTTAGGATTTTCATAGCAGAGTACTCTCATCTTGTTGGGGGGGCCAAAAATCTGAGTCCTGGAAATGTGCATGGTCTTCGACCTCTCCATCGTCTCCTCCTCTAGCTCCCTAAAAAAATTTAATGCAACAAGCTAGGCTGGCGGCAATAATGAGTTGTACAAATTCCTCTTCATCAACAAGGCTCATAACCACTTAGCAATGGCTAGATGTAATCTTTTGGCCTCTAGGGCTCTCATCGATCTTTTGGCTCACTGAATGTAATCTTTTGGTCTCTAAGGCTCTCAAAAATTGCTGAGTTTTACATTTATGTAATCTCTTATGTTCAATTTAAGGCTTTTAGTATGCACTATTGTTGACTTTTATATTTGAGTGGTTGTGGTCACTAGATGTAATCTTTTGGCCTCTAAGGCTCTCAACAATTGTTGGGTTTTTATTAATGTAAGATCCTCTATTCAATTTCTACTCAGTTGTTAATTTCTATATAACTTGTTTTACTAGAAGTAGATGTAATCTCTTTTGCTCAATTTTCACTTTATGAATTGTAGTTGATAATCGAGATGGCACCACCGGGCCTGCTGCCACTGCGGTGGCTCAAAATACTTTTGCCCTCATTTAGGATTTACTACAACAAGGACTAAAATACCAATAAAGTAGGACAACAATGTCATTGGTTGAGGACCAAAATAGCACTAAAATAACTCCAAAAACCCACCGTTTTGGTTGCATGAGATACGTCTTAAAAAATACAATTAAACTTTTAGAAAATGCAATTGATGATATGGCTCTTGAGGGGTCCCCTCTAGGGTCAAGGGCCATATCGACATGCATTATACAATAACCAAGATTCCATTGGATAGATATGGCATGTCGATATGGCCCTTGCCCCTAAATGGGATCCCTCAAGGACCATATCGTCAATTGCATTTTCCTTAGTTGCACAAGGAAATACGTTTCCTTGGTACACAAATATATAATTCCAAGAACTAGCACGATGGTTGTCATAGATCTCCGTTTGTTTACTAATGTGGTGGTTGTCATAGATCTCCTTCGATAATACGTAAAAATAAGTAACGGTGCCATAACTCCAAGAACTAGTGCAGTGATAGAACCTTGAAATCTAGGCGATGACAAGTGGTTAGTCTAGAGACTGCACTATGGTGAAGTTCAAAATGATAGATTGCGTCTCATTATTATACCAAGAACCAACGTAACCTTGAATTTTGATGATATGCATGGGCATGCTACCTAGTGTGACATGTGGCAAAGCTACGACAAAAGTTTGCACGATGACAGGCCGTCATGCCAAAGACTCCACTGCGGCGGCAGTGTTCAGAATGATATATTGCGTCTCATTATTACAAAAAGAACTGGCATGGTGGTCTCTCCAAGCCAACCTTAAATTTTCATGATCTGCATGGGTGCACTGCCCAGTGACAGGTGGCAAAGCTGTGGCAAAGATAAGAGGTGATCAGACTAGAGACTATGTTGTGTAAAGTAGTGCAGAGATGCATGATGTAGTGCATCTCATTATTACACCAGTGCGGCATCATGATGTTGGGAAAATTTACAACGGTGCAAAATTCAAAATCTCACCCAAGAGTTTGTTGCATCATGGCTCTAAAATGGCCCCGAAAATAGTTATGTGATTGGTACACCCAAACGTTGACCTAGATATACATGTGTATGTGCATTTTTGTGTATGCAAGAGAGGATATGATAGACAAAGGATTCCAATCAATGATGTGTTATGCCATGTTGATTTGAATTCGCTTGACGTGTTGTCCTTGCCATGCAAGTGCCTAGTCAAAATAACACCATTATCATAGCTTAAATAAAAGATCACTTCTAGATAACCCATTGAAATGTTGGGATCTGAGTGGGCCATGTTGCATCAATCAGGAAGAGCTACATGAACCTATAGAAGATGTGCTCGCATTCAATACTAGACATAATCCAGTGGTTCAGCTTTATCTTGCAATGTTCTAATGTCCACACTGCAAGCTCGAGCTATGTATATTGTTAGCCAAGGCTGTAGCATCCATCATCTCATGATGCTCCATATATAGTCCATTGAACTTGATGGCCATCATAAAAACTTGGAGAACGTGATACCTGTGGACACATGTTAACTGCCTGGGTTAACATTAACACATTTCGTGCCTTCTCGCACACTCTTGTAGCGTATGTGCAATGTTCTCATGAATTTTGTTAGAAGATGCCTTTGAGCCATAACTGACCAAGATGATTGTAATACTAAGAATAAGATAGTAGAATGGTAGGAAGAGGAGTGAGAGCATAGGGTAGGCTCTCCTTCAAAAGGTGACTTGTGTAAAAGGCCAAAAGTCAAACTTTGGTCTTCAATTGTAAACTTGCAAGTTTGAAGAATACAAACTCTCTCTTCTTTCAAGAGTGTTGTTTATGTTCTTCTTGCTCTTTCCTTTTTGAATGCCCTCACCTCTCTTGCCTCTTTCTCCTAGCCCTCTTCCTCTTCCATCTCCCCTCCCCCTTCTTCTCTTGAGAATTCTCATCACCAGAACTCTAGAAGCAATTTGCATGACACTTATGGCCTACATGTGCTTGCCTTACTCCCACAAGGAGTAGATGGAGTAGGAGGCTTCATCAACATTCCTTCAAGATCCCCAAGACATGTGAGGCACCACTGGACTACATATTTTTTGCACCATTGCTTGGGAGTTCAAGGTATGCTTTTGCTTGCATATGCTTCTTCCATTATCTCCCATTGCCCAACACTTAGTAGCTAGGTGAAAGCCTCAACATCAATCCGCATCGCTCTTTTTTGGAACACAACAGTGCCAACGAGCACTATGAGGCCCAGTAGCCTCTCCAAAGGTACTTGTAGATGGCTCAAAGCTCCAAGGATCCTTTCAAAGGCTCCACAGTAGCCAACCCACTCCTGCAGCTCTTTTGATGGCCTCCACAACTGACAATCCTTTAGTGCTCCATGCTTCTAGCACCTCCAGCCATCCCCCATAGTCGACTCCTTCCACAACCCAACAAGCTCACAGTGCCTCTACCCATGCACACTCCAACAGCCCATGCACGGCATCCAACTCGAATGAGCTGCAAGACAGCATAGCCTTGCAACCTCTCGCTCATCCAACACGTCCAAGCAATGGACTTAGCTACTAGGCAAGTGGTTGCATTCAATGACTCGGCCTAGCTATAGCCTCCCAGTAGCTATGCTACAACACCTCACAATTTCTCTTCCACAATGGAATTCTGAAAGCATACGAAATCTCTAAGATTTTGAAACTCCTTATCTCCAACGACACTTGGCAACCCTAGGGTCACCTCACCCTCAGCTAGGTCAGATACTTGGTTACAATTTTGCCACATCATCAGTAGCTCAATGCCACGTGCCATGCTATTTGCCATGCAAGAAGTCCACCTCAACATGGTGCCATGTCACCATTGGCTCGAGTGCCACATCATTTGATCTTGCCATATCATTAGTGGCATGCTTTGCCATGTTAACATGCCACATGGACTACCATGTAGGCATCACCATGTCACCAAACTACTCAATAGTGCCACATCATCAGTGGGCCACCATTGTGCCACCTTGTCACTAATAGTCTAGTCATCTTGCCATGTAAGTTGCCCATCAACCTGCTTAGTCATCACTTCTACGTGGCGAAGTGCTTTCTAAGCATAGTCCCCTCCATAGGCACACAGTGCATTTCTTCATGTGACACCCATTGCCACCTTACCACAGGCCACATCATCATTTTTTTGGGCAATTGGCCTATCTTTCCAAGTGTGGTATCTTTTAATTCAAAGGAAATTTCACAATGCTTTAAAAAGTAAAATTGATTGCCAACTCGTGCTCTACGCATCTGTTACATTAGATTTCACATTTGAGATTTCTACAAGTTAGCATCATGCAATCCTCTTCATTGAAACCACCTCTTAATCCACTACAGTGTACCTAGTACTTAAAATGAATCCAGATAAAATTCATTTGCTACATTTTGTGCATCAACGTGCAGAGTCTAACCGCCATAGAGGAGATCCAATTCCACCAAGCCAAGTCGGTCATTGCCATATTACCTAATTAGTTCCCACTGGCATCAGTCCCATCGGATCTATCATCGGTGTACACATTCACACATTTGACACCAGTTCAGTACCCTTGGCATTTGGCACTTCAGCACCTCAATGTATTACTTGGCAATGATCTTCCTCTAGGATTGAGGAGTGTTGCATTCTTCTTACATGCACACATGCCACCCATGTAAAGTCACGATTATTGACTATTTTTAGCATTGGTTCCTGCATGCATACACATCAACCTTGTACAGCCTCTTAGCTATGCTCGACACTCAGTTGTCATCTTTGATTACAGGCTTGATCCTTGGCACACAGACGTTCTCACATGAATTGGTTTTGACCGTTTAGCCCAAGCCCCCTAGTGGCAGCTTACACATAGTGTTCTCATGGGTAGACACTCTCACCAACCTATACTGATAAGCCTCTTGCACAGAGCACCAGACCACCTCCAGCATGGAGTTATCCACATCACCCAGTTGATGATACACCAGTCATGACTCTGGACGAGATCCATGAGTGGAAAGAGAACCTTGTTCGACCATTTATTACCACAGGGTATGTACCAGTCTATGATGCAAACTCGAGCCTCATTGGCCTTGACAGATCAGATGCAGATGTTTCAAATGTTAGCATGGATCAGCCCATTGTTTTTTATCATGCACATTTGTTGGTAAGCCCTCAGCACAAGGCACACTCCTTGGTAAGCCCTTAGCACGAGGCACATTCAGCAAAAAGCCCTTAGCATGAGGCATATTTGACTATAAGTCCTCAGTACGAGGCAGCCCCATCGACATCAGCTCAAACTGATTCTTGTGATGCACAACCATCACTCTCATGCATGGATTTGACTCCGTCTCTTGCCAAAGATGCAGATACTCAGCATGAGTTCACTAGTGATCATACTGTTATTCAACAAGTAAGTCCTCAATACGAAGTACTCACATCTCCAGCTGCATGCGGAGATACATGCCACAATGCATCCAGCTCTTCAAGTGATACCATTCCAGCATCCATCACTAATTCTTTCACCTCTGACACAGAGCATACCTTGGGCCCAGTTCCCTTCAGCAGTATAGATCAGCATTCTAGCATCAGCTCAGTCATGCCATGTTGCACCCTTGGATTCAATGATCACCACCTCTTTCGATCAATAGATCATTCCTCAGCACGAGGATACCTATGCATTAGCGTGGTTTTGTCCAGTCCATACTTGATGCACATCAGTGGTTGGATCCACGACTACAGATCGATCCCTTGATCAACATTCAGTACCGCATATGCTTCAGGGACATCTTATGCACTCTGAGTTGTATTTCAGGCTTCTAGGCCTTTAAACTATTAGCTCTTTCTCGACGAGCCTATGATGGATGCTACATCCCATACCGATGGATGTTTAGCTATGCACACATCAGATGACCTTCAGCTCATGATAGTTGAGAATACAGGTTGGACACATTCTCATACCTTGTTAGTTTTATGAGCCTCTTCTTCAATAGAGTAGCGTATCACACTTGCACCTTCAGCCCCAGAGTTTTAGCCCCTGGATCACTCTATCCACACTGACTATGCGGTCTTCTTCGACCCTGCATCATATGACAGAGATTTCTCTACTGCAGCATACCTCACACATTGTTGTCAATTCTTTTGGGTTGGTGATACCCTCGAATGTCACAACCTACTAGACCCTTTCTCCATTGCTACATCGACTAGCCTCACATCCGGATGCCTCTTCTGTAGAGCAATTGCACAATCCATGGTGACTTATGACACGTTCAGCATGTAGCCATACACAAAGTTTTCCATGCAGTCATCCTTTGATCGAGCAGTCTTTGATCTAGGTGGACTTGACTTTCTGCTATCTTCTAGGTTTTCTTAAAGGAGTGAGAAAAAAGATAGCTAGGGACATTAATATTCACTATCTTTGCCAACTCTAAGTCATACAACCAATTGCGAAGCATGTCCTCCTTGTAGCTATTTTCCTTTCTCTTCTCCGGGTCTGTTTCTTCGAGGAGGTCATCCAACACTGCTCTTAGATAGAACATGAGCATTCCAAAGTCTTTTGGGTATGCCATAGATTTTGTAGTAGGTGGATCGCTGTATAGAGTTTTGGGGCTAGATTTCATAATGGGCTCTTAGTTGTGTCTACACTGCACTTAAATAGGGAGAGAGTTCATTGAGCCCATCCTTCTCATTCTTTTTTCATACAACTTGACATGTCCACCTCTCATCATTTGACTATTTAATCGAAATCTTTCATCTCACATTAGTTGTCTAATCAAAATATTTCATCTCACATTATGGTCCTTAGCCTGGCAAAGGACACTATCTAGTCACATAGCTGTGAAAACATCACTTTAGTCACTTTGGAAATATTATAATATTGCATATATATACATATACATATATTATTATATGTATATATATATATATATATCTTAACAACTGCACTTACATTGAGAAATATGAAATCCCATAACTAATTCACAATTCCTAAACAAATGAATTGTATGCCATTCATCTTGTCTTGTAATAATAATAATAGAAGCAAACCATCGTGCTAGTGGGAACTAGTTATATTCCTAGTGTGCAACCAACCACCATGCTGGCAACCAACTACCACACTGGTGGTAGTTAAGTTAATAACCTTGTAATAATAGAAGCAAACCACCATGCTGATGGCAGCTAATTTTTGGGTGTAGCCATTTTTGGGTGTAGTGATTGGCTGTACCCAAGAAAACGTTGACCCATGTAATAACAGAAGCAAGCCACCACACTGGTGTTATCCTAAAACAAATACATTGCCCAAGTAAACTCTAGAGAAAATTAATAATTCAATAGATTACACAAAGATTAGATAGATTACATCTCAAAGACTCCTTTCCTTCAGGGGCTAGTTCCACATTGCTTTGAGCAGGTCACCTTTTTAAGCTCCCTGATTGTAGGTTTGATCTTCCTTGATTCTTTTTTTGCTCCTTTCCCGAAGGAGGCTTGCTCCTTTCTTCAAGGGCCCGTCCCCTCCATTCATGTCGCTTCCTCTTTCCTTGATTTGAGCTTCTTGGTTGCAGGCTCGGCCCTTCTTGCTCCTTTCCTAAAGGAACTGGCTCCTCCCTTCAAGCTCCTTATCCTCACAATCAGGCTTGTTGGGCTTGGCCTTCATCAATTCAAGCTCCTTGTCTTTTCCAACTTTTGCCCAAATGGCAAATTGAGGTACAGGATCTAATTTCTCTTTGTAGATAGATGTAGTAGGCAGGGTTATTTGATCTGTCCATGACCTGGGCAATGGCAAATGACATTATCTACATATCGAGCTTGCATGCACACACCCCAAAGCAAAAAACGTGCACAGGTTGGTAGCACGCAAGCCATCAGATCATGCAGTCATCTATGATGGGGATATGGTAGACCATACATTTTAGACCTTGTTGCATAGCAGGGTAGGCATCCAATTTAACTATTGTAGCTGTCAATACCACAGTCTTGCTCTCCTGTACATGATGAAGTTGCTTCTTGATTCTTTTCTCCCTCATCCTTAGGCTATGGATGTTCTCCTTCATCTCCTCCACTCTTTGCTCAATTTGTGTAATAGCTTTATCTAAATCCCTCAACATCTGTTGAAGCTGATTAAATTGCTCAAAAACATCAACATGGGCTATTTCCAAGACTTTCACTCTAGTTTGCAAATCTCTCATGATGACGTATTACTTTTTAAAACTTTTGAAAGCCACTGCAAATCCGTGCACAACCCTATCGTAATCTTGTTCCAGAGTCTTGTAGCTCACTCTTTGAACTTCCAACAGTGTTTTGAAAAAACAACCCCCACTGTGGCTGCTACAAATTGCTCCACCATGGCTGCTCTCTGCATCCTTCCTAGCCTAGAGAGCTGCCTCATTGTCTTCTCCACCCCAGCTGCCCATCCTTCCTAGCCTTGAAGCTCTCTCGCAGATCATGCATAACCGCTCTAGTTTCTACATTCTACCTTTTTAGTTCCTCCATCATTTGGTATTTTTCAATGTTCAATGTGTTCTGCATGTTGCAGAGCCGTTTGTAAAGAGACTTCTTTTCAGCTCTTTGATCTTCAAGCTCCTTTCGCAACATTGCTAGCTCCTTGTCCGCGATGTCCCCATCACTTCTAACTAGTTTGATGGGACAAACTTTTCTTTGTGGACAGAACATATAAGGGATGTGCTTATTTAAAAGAAGTAGATTAAACCCTTGGCAAGGATTGAATCTAAGCCTGCAAATATGTCTGAGGATGATTGGAATGAGTTGGATGCATTAGCAAAGTCTACTATTAGACTTCATCTTGCAGAGTCAATTTATTTCACAGTAGTAAATGAGCAGACTACGGAAGATTTGTGGAAGAAATTGTGTGCCACTTATGAGAAGGAAACTGCCTCTAATAAAGTTTACCTCATGAAGAGGTTGTTTGAGCTGCAGATGAAGGGGTCTCCATTGCTTCTCACTTGAATGAATTCATTATTATTTTCAGCCAGCTTCAGGCTTAGAAGATGAATTTTGATGCGGAGACTCAAGCAATATTTCTCTTATGTTCATTGCCATCCTCATGGGATACCTTCCGTACAGCTGTCAGTAACTCTGCACCTGGTGGAGTACTGAAATTTGATGATGTTGTGGGTAGCTTGTTGGTCGAGGAGATTAGATGGAAGTCTATGGATGGCAACAAGCAGGATACAGCCTTAAATGTGCAAAGGGGCAGATCACAGTTCAGGGGGAAGTCCCAAGAAAGAGGGAAGTCTCGTAGCAAATCCAGGGCATGGAACATTGAGTGTTACCACTGTGGCAAGAAGGGCCATATGAAAAAGGATTGCTACAAGCTGAAAAGAGAGCAAAAGGATAAGAAAAAGAATGCAAATTGGGGTGCAAATCAGAAGGAAGAGAGCCCAAGGGAGGACAAAGGAAAAATGAAGATCGAGGAGATCAATGCAGTCACACATAATAGTGACAATGACATTCTCTTCATGTCTAGTTTATCTGCAGAGTTGCTTACCACTTCAGATGATGCATATTCCCAGGATTGGATTTTGGATTCTAGTGCTTCATTCCATGTTACTCCCCATAGGGAATGGTTCTCCACTTATGACAATAAAAAGACAGGTTGTGTGCATCTTGGAAATGACTATGCATGTGACATATTGGGAGTAGGTGACATAAAGTTTTCTTTTGCAAATGGGTCTGCATTTGTTTTGAAAAATGTGAGACATGTGCCTAAGCTGACCAAGAGTCTCATTTCAACGGGTCAGCTAGATGATGCTGGTTTTCAGACCAACTTTGGTTTTGGAAGTTGGAAAATTCAGAAGGGCTCTATGCTTTTGGCCAGGGGTGCCAAGTGTGGGACTTTGTATCCCTTACATGTATCAGGGGTATTTGATCATGTTGTTGCAATAACCGAGCAGCCAAGCACTTCTTTGTGGCATTGCAGGTTGGGGCACATGAGCCAGAATGGAATGAAACTCTTATGCCATTTGGGTTATGTACCGCATTTGAGTTTCTCTGATTTTGAATTTTGTGAGCACTGTCTCTATGAGAAGCAGACTAAATCAGCCCATAAAAGAAGGGAAAAGAAAGAGTTTGAAAAGCTTGATTTGGTGCATTTAGACGTATGTGGTCCCATGCCTACACGGTCATTAGGCGGGGCTGAATATTATGTGACATTCATTGATGATGCAACTAGGAAAGTGTGGGCTTATGCTATAGCTCAGAAGAGTGATGTGTTCCAAGTATTTCAGAAATGACTGGTCTTGGTTGAGAATCAATCAGGTAGAATGCTTAAATGCCTACGGACTGCTGACAATGGTGGAGAGCATCTCTCTCATGACTTTCAGCATTTCTGTGATACACGTGGGATTAAGAGGGAGCTCACATCCCCTCGTACTCCAGAGCAAAATCCAGTTGCAGAAAAGATGAACCGTACCATTCAAGAAAGGTTGCAATGCATGCTTTCCAATGCAAGTCTTTTTGGTGGGTTTTGGGCTAAGGCAATGAAGACTACAGTGCATGTGATCAATAGATCACCTAGTAAGAGTTTGGATGGTGGTATTCTTGAAGAGGCATGGAGTGGCAAGAAGCCCTCTTACTCTCATTTGCATATATTTGGGTGTGAGGCATATGCAAATGTGCCGAAAGAGCTTCGAAAGAAGCTAGATCCTAAGTCTAGGAAATGCAACTTTCTGGGTTATGGTGAAAGTGGAGAGATGGGCTATCGTCTCTGGGATCCAGAAGCAAAGAAGATCATACACAGACATGATGTAGTCTTCAATGAGAAGAAGATGCATAAGGCACCCATGAGGGATGTGGAAATGAGGAGAATCACTTTCCAAGATGTGAATCCACCTGCATATGTTGATAGACAGCAAGCTGTCCATGCACCAAATGTGCAAGAAATGGTACCACCAAGTACTCCCACAGGTATACAATCAAGGGTAGATGATGGATCATCTATTGGTGGAAATGATGAGCCAAATGTGGCTGATATGCAGGTGGGACAGCAAGCTGAAATGCCCTTGAGAAGATCATCTAGAGTGTCTAGACTGCCTGATAGGTTTGTTCCAAGGGTAGACTATGTGATGCTTACTGATTGCAGGGAGCCTTCTTGCTACAGAGAGGCTATGATGCGTGAGGATCAACGCAAGTGGGAGTATGCTATGCAATCAGAGATGAGTTCACTTATGAAGAATAAGACTTGGAACTTGGTTTCTTTGCCACATGGAAAGAAAGCATTGCCATGTAAATGGGTCTACAAGATGAAGGTCACAGGTGATGATGTGCCTAGGTACAAGGCCCATTTGGTTGCTAAAGGGTTCAAGCAAGAGAAGGGTGTGGACTTTGATTAGATATTCTCTCCAGTTGTGAAGATGACCACACTTAAATGCATGCTTGGACTAGTGGCATTAGAGGATATGGAGCTTATGCAGATGGATGTCAAGACAGCTTTCTTGCATGGGGATTTGCATGAGGAAATTTACATGGTGCAACCGGAAGGCTTTGAAGAAAAGGGCAAAGAGCATTTAGTTTGTAAGCTGAAGAAGAGTCTCTATGGTCTTAAGCAAGCGCCTAGAGAATGGTATCAGATTCTTTCATTCAGTCCCAGGGTTTTAGAAGGAGTGAAATTGATCACTGCCTCTACACTAAAAGGGCTAAGGATAATAGCCTGATAATCCTGGCACTATATGTGGATGATATGCTATTGGCTAGCAAGAATACTTATGAGCTAGATGCATTAAAGGCCAAGTTGCATGAGGCCTTTGATATGAAGGATTTGGGACTTGTAGGTCATATTCTTGGTATGCGCATCATGCGTGATCGGAGTAGGAAACTCCTTTGGCTTTCACAGAAGGAGTATGTTACAAAAGTACTGCAGCGTTTTAATATGGAGGGGGGGAAGGCAGTGAGTACTCCATTGCCTCCATATGTGAAACTGAGTCATACAGATAGTCCCAAATCAGATGAGGAGAGGGCCATGATCGCCAAGGTTCCTTATGCATTAACGGTTGGGAGTCTTATGTATGCTATGATACTACTAGACCAGACATTGCATTTGCAGTGGGAGTTGTTAGCCGGTATATGGCTAATCCAGGAAAGAGGCATTGGGAGGCAGTTAAGTGCATCATGAGGTACATGAAGGGTACCAAGGAATGTACTTGGGTACACAGATTCAGACTATGCAGGGCATGTGGATAGTAGGAGATCCACTTCTAGTTATGTGTTCACCTTTGCAGGTGGTGCAGTGTCGTGGATGTCTCGCGCACAGAAGTGCATTGCTTTGTCTACCATAGAGGCTGAGTATGTTGCAGCCACAGAGGGTTGCAAGGAGGCTATATGGCTTGATCGGCTAGTGGGAGATTTGGGGATTCATACAGGTGTACCGACATTGCATAGTGATTCCATGAGTGCTATTCAGCTAGCATGGAATCCAGTCTTTCATGCAAAGACCAAACACATTGAGGTCAAGTACCATTTCATCAAGGAGGTACTTGAGGACAAGCGCATAGAGGTTGTCAAGGTTTATACAGCTGCTGATAACCTTGCAGATATGCTGACGAAGAGTCTACCTAGTCAGCGGTTTGAGTATTGTCGTGTATTGATGGGTATTGGATAGTATGCTCACTCGTTGTTCTCACTTAAAGGCACATTGTCCTTTAAGTGGGAGGTTGTGGGGGTTAAAGGTCACTGTGCCTTTACCCCGGTTATGTATAATACTCAAACACATATATAAATGAATGAAAAAGACGTTTAGGGTGGTTCTGCACCCACCAAAACTTGTGTGGCTCTCTGTTTCTCTCTCTCCCTCTTCCATTCTTGCTTCCGTTGAGAGCACTCTCACATAGATCTTTGATGTGTTGTCACTCATATTGATAGATTGTTTGGTGCTCAGCTTCCTGGGCTACTCTCTTCTCTACTTCTTGTTTGTGAGTTTGTGTTGGAATTTGGTAAAATTAGTTTTTGATACTATGACTTTGGCATAGCCATCTTGCACTAAACTTCAAGGATGGTGATGCGTGTCCAGGGCCCATGTCCTTTCTCTGCTTATTTTGATGTTTGAGCTTTTTTATTTCTTTGTACAATGGCATTGATTCATTTGCTTGATCATCTTTGTGAAAGGTTGATACTCATTGCTTGATGGCCTTGAATACCTCACCTTACCATTATTTTTTGTCCTCCTTGAAGGACGTGCACACAGTCCACATGCTCTCAATTTCTTCTTCTAGCCTTAGAGCCCTATACTTGGCAACTCTTGGTGGTGTAAAATTTTCTACTACATGGTACATCGAGCTCATCATTTGCCAAACTCTTAGAGCATAGGCATCACAATATCAGATCTAAGGTGACATCCCCTTGTGTTCACATAGTGCCATCAATTTGTGTGCAAAGAGGTCATGAAGACTTTGTATGCTAACCAATCTTCCTCCACTAGAAACAATGTCATGGTCATGCTTCAACAGTTGTGGGTCATATTTTCAAGGGGCTATGGATATGGGTCATCTTTTTGGGGGGCTTGCTTCCATGGGTGGCTTGGTCATTTAGACCCTAATGGCCCCTTTCTCTTGTCCGCCAAATTTGTCTACTAAGGCCATTTCTCAACGCTTTGTCATCTGTTCTTTTTTTGGTTGAAGAGGTGGACACTCATTCATCTCTCTTTCGCATTTTTAGGTAATGCCTTTAAGTTCTTCAACGATAATAGTTCTTTTTGTGGGAGGTTGCACGAAAGAATCTATTGCAAGCTCACACTTGAATATAACATCTAGCATTGACAGACCTCCTAAGCTAGGCCTTGACCTCCTTGGGGCTCTTTTTGTAGTACGGCACCCATGATCATGGAGTTTCACTACCGTATCTTTGTTTTGAGCCTCCTAGATGAGATCAACTACTTCTTCATCATCATGTTCTACTCCACCCAATTGTGCCCTTTCCCTTTTCAAAAGACCCTCTCTAGGCAAGATGAATTGAGAACGTGTAATACCAATGTCTCTGGCCATGGAACATATGAATTGAAGCTTCCACCAAGGGGTCATACCACCAAGGGGTCCTTTTGATAGGATAATTCTAGCATATTAGTCTCTGGCTCCTTTTTGCTAGCTCATTCCTTGCCCATTCCTTCTAGTTTCTTGATATTTTTTAGATGTTGGCAAATAGTAGTAGAGGACCACTCCAGCAAATTCTCATTGAGAGGGAGTGGTCTCAATGTGATCTACCAACTCACTACATTCTTGCCATTATGATAGCATTCCTCTACTATGTGATTCTAAGTGGTCACACAAATTGCTTGTTGCTTTGTTGTCCCTTTTTTTAATGTCCCTTGTTTTGATGGGCACCACACTAGACACTACAATAAACTTTGGAGCTTTCTCCAGGTTCCTTTGCTGTGCGATGTGAAGGCTTCCATCTTTTAGGCTGCCAATTTTGTCTTTCTTTTTGGACTTCTTCTTGTCTTTGGATGATTCTGCTTTTTACTTCAATTTAACTTACTTCAATTTTGAGTTCGACGGATATATATATATTTTTTCTTCTTTTTATCATTCTTGTGAAATCCTTCAATAGGCCTCATTCATTCCATGTGAGTCACCACTTAACAAAAAGGTCAATGTCATCCATTTCCATTGCTACTAGGTGCATCTTAATTCCCTTTCGTAGCTTGAGGATGAACTAGCTAGCCACAACGACCCTTTCACTAAGCGGGAAGCTATCTCAATGTGATATACAAAGGTTCCAAATTGTCCAAAATATAATGAACTATCCCCATTCCTCCTAAGATGTTTATTAGCATTGCTTCTTAAGAGGTAGTGCTATAGGGGAGAACTAGATTCTCCTTTATGAATTTGCACATGTAACTTTTTGAACAAAGTTAAGTGAGCTAGATCTTTCAAACATCTCTTATGGAGATCATCCTACAAAGCTTTAACCTTCACTTTACAATTGCCTTTAATAGCCCAACGTCCTTGAAAAATTGTTTGTTTTTACCTTTCCATCCCAATCTGCGTACTACAGCAGGAGGGTGTCCATGTGCACTTGTGCATTGGTCAAGGTCAGAGGTTGATATAAAACAAATCTCCACCGTACGATCAAAACTTGCTCTTAGTTAACATAAGGTGAAAAATAGGACCAAAAAAGTAAAATGTAAAGAACTGGAAACTAAATCCATAAAAAAAGGATACATAAGCATGCAACAAATAAGAAAATGACAGTTGACACAATTTCCATTTGACAAATGGCACTTAACTCCACACTCCCTCTGACATGTGTCAATTGACCTAGTAAAACTAAACGTCAAGTGAAATCACCTCTTCCTTCTGGCCCTCGATGACGGGGTTGGAGAAGTGCCTCAGTCGCACTTTTCTAGTTGGGAAGCCATCAAAAAGTGGTCGGCTGCCTTCTAGTTTCTTGCCGCATTCCGTTGGCTTCCCACCTCCCTCCAACGTTGTTAGATAAATAGAGAGATATCTCTTCAAGGAGGGATTTCGACCGCCAAGTGCATTCCGTTGGATTCCCTCCTTGGGGGAGCATGAGCGCTTTAGATATTGGTAGGTTCAAACCACCCAACTGCTATGGAGAGAAAAACAAAGCTCATAGATGCTTGTTGGGTGTTGTGGTTCACAACTCCCAATGTCCATATTTTATATTGTGGCAGCCCATAAAGGTCACCAATTCTTGATTGCTGTAATAGTTGAGGTGGCATAACTCTCAAATGAGATGGTGTGAGTTCGAAACCTAATAAGCGCGACTAGTGTGAAACTTTGTCAGTCAATCATGGAGTTGGGTGGCCTCTAGGTGCTGAACACAATTTTTATGTGTCAATGTCTCAGGTCCTCCCTCCTATTGGGCTACTTAGGACATCACTTCTTCACCTACCTTTTTTGAGAATGGGTGTTGGGTGGTGTGAACCTTGCCTAAGGCTGTTTACACACTGAGAGGCGCCGATTGTTGGGCAACTAATTGAACCAAAATGAGGTGAGTTTTTAAATGATTGGTAGGCCTCTTGTTATACACATACCGCTCATGACCATACCTTTCATTCCTACATGGACTTGATGTCTTGTTGTCTCCAAGCCCTTCCATGGGCAGCCAATGTTGGCTGCCCAATGATGGGCATCCTTTAAATTTGCCAATCAGCTGTGTGTTCTGTGTCTCACAAATTACAACACCGTCGTTGGGCGACCGTTGGCTAGTGTGTAAAGCGAGTGCCCATGGGTGGGAACTATATTTTTTGAAATCCCATGATGGGCAACTAATGTGTAATGGGGTGTGCCCACTCAAGACTGCCTAGAACTCTTTTTGGGCGCCCATAGGTTCGGCTATACTTTGGTAGTGTGTAAACATCCTAAGGGCAGTTACACATTGATGCCCGCCCAAAGTAGGAAAGGGGCATCTGTTGTCGGTGTGTCACACAAGTGGTGCAAAAAGATTAGTCGCATGAAAAGGGGGGCGCCCATCATGAACCACCACCCCCTTCCCAATGCCCACGCAAGCGAGTAAGACATCCAATCAAGACCTACTTAGCCTTGACCACGTAGCCGTTTTCACGTGGTTGAATGTGAGCTTTTTTCTTACGATCATGTCCACATGGTGTGTAAACACACGCAATCCATCACTTTTCCTTAGTTGGGCTTGCTTGGGCTGTGTGTAATTGCCCTAACAGGGCCTCCCCGCGTTGAGGCTGAGGCTAGGGAGGCCACTGATTGACCAGTTAAGGCATGAAGCTCAACTCTGTCTGCTGGTGGATAGAGATGCTACAACAAGCACAACGAGAACAATGCACTGATGGTAGAAGTGTAGATGAAATCTGACCAGAGTTTTCAGTCCAGAAATGGATTGCTGGCTTGGAATCCTGTTATCAGCTCAAGCTGGTCTTGCAGTGGACTGCCAGAGTGCACGGTTGAGCCAACAGTTTCTCTTCATGAGGCTTTAGTGGCGCTGAACCAGAGCCAGTGTTGGCGGATTGGGGGCAAGCCCTCTAAGAGAGCATTCCCACACTCGCTATTCCATCGTTCCTAAAATCTCGATTGCCTTGAATTAGAGTTTTCAATCTTTGCGCCATGGTTTCAGCACCTGCCGTTAACATCAAAATTTTCTGTCACAATAAGGGTGTTTACACACTATGGACGCCCAAGATGCAATAAATGCATCTGAACCGTGGGTGGGCAATCTTGCCCGTCCATGAGCCTTGGGTGTGCCCATGGGCAGGCAAGTAGTTAAACACCCTAAGCGTGCAAATCGGATGCCCGCCTCTTTCATTCTCTTTCAGCTAATACTGAACGGTTTTTGCACAAAAGCGTTGCCTACCAACAGCTTCAAAATCGAAAATCAAGGTGAATGATCAAGATCCTTCATGAGGCCTGCCAAGGTCCAAAATAGAAAGAAGAGAAAACCAGGGAGGAAATGGTGGAGATCACATGCCCCCAATAGAAAGAAGAGAAAAAAAATGGAGAAAATGGTGGAGATCAACCAATCACAAAATTTGATTTTTTAAAAGCCAAAAACGTATTTTTCTCTTATGAAGAAATCGTCGTCACTATAGCCTACCCCCTAGGGCAGGCCAAAAAGACTGGAACTTCAATGTTGCATTGTTCCGTAGGTGGGCTCCTATGTTAACGTCAAGCCTTGGGCTTCTCTTAGAGCTGAGTGATCACATGGGAATGCGCTCTAAGGAGGGGTCTCTTTGAATTAATGAGCTTGAAGATAGGACCGAGGAGAAACAAGGGCCTTGAAGTCCGTGGGATATAAAGGCCGAAAACTAAGCTTTGCTCTGAGCCTCTTGTCTACTACTTCTACAACTTCATCTTCATCATGTTGGCCAGCAGAGGTTTCTCACTCTGCAGGCCACTAACAACATCTCTGTTGCCTTCATCTTCTTCACTGCCATCGCCATCGCCATCGCCATCGCCATCGCCATTCTCCTTCCCCCTCCCCTCTCTCCGATCTCTCGCCACCTTCAAATCCTCCCCCCCCCCCCTCTCCATGCTCCAAAACCGCCCCCAAGGTCTCTTCGCTTGCTCCCACATTGCATTTCTCGCTTTTGTTCTGTTTCCTTTTCCCTCCTCTCCCCAACGCAGCTCTTGTTTTTTTTTTCCGCGTGCAGCCGGCAAGGTTGCTCCTTACCTTACTGACGTGGACGACCTCATCGGCTCTGTCGAAACATTTATATTTGATTGCGATGGTAAGGCATTGCAGTTGTTGGTTTTCCTGGAATATGAAACTTGGGAACAGCTCTACTCTGTTTGGAAGTAACTAAGTGCGGTCTTGTGCCTTTCTCGCGGTAATTTGCCACCATCCTTATCGGGATGAAACGATAATTTATACCCTTTTCAGTACCCATCCAGATGTTTCCACTAGTTTGCATGTGCTAACAGTGATCGGACAACTAACTTCCCGCACATGAACATTTTGTTTCGATTGAAACGGATCATCCACTTCGCGAATATTTCGTGGTGGCTGTCATACGACACGTGGACAGCCGATGATGGGTTCACTCCCCCTATTAACTTGAAATTGTGACGAGAAATGAACATTGTAAACAATGCTCAATCGCCTTGGTGGTTTCAATGAAATCAAAATAATATTTTCCGAAAAGCAAAGAATGACATCTCACCAACCAAATTATCAATGCCGTCTACAGCCCTGACCTGTATAGAGGTAGTGCTAATCTAAGGAAATGATGATCGGTTGCATGGTGTACTGAATACACAACCTTCTGCTTGGAAAAATGAATTTAGATTATTCCGTCATGTTGTAAGTAGAGCTCAACGTTGGGCTTGATGTCACGGTAATTGCTGATGGCATTTTATCAAAGAAGCATTGAACAAACTTACATGATGTGTAATATGCAAATGCTATTTTAACTTAAATGCTACGAGCGGAAAGAGTAAGTATATTAAACGGTTCCACTGTGCATAAACGTCCATTATCAATCAGTAGCATCGAAGAAGCTTGAAGCTACCGAGCATGTTCCAGGAGACCCAATTGCATTCACATAGGGATTCCCCCCTGCTACTTCCAACTTTCTGTCGCTTCCCTCCACAAAGGCTTACAAGTTTTCCCCATGCTATCGCTGCAAAGCAATCCTGACCTGCCCAAGAAGAGGGTGATGACTTCTCAACATAAGTTCCATTGTATAGCTACCGTTGAACTTTGTAGTGAACTGCTGAACTTAGCACCATCATGTTGGAAACATGCCCTACATGCGTGAAAAGGACTCACAACATGGTCACTCCAGTGAAGTATAGCTATATAGGAACTCATACTTGCTTAGGCAAGCATTGAAATTCATTTGTTATTTCGATAATTATTCTTAAATTTATTTGAAACTCCACAGCAAAGAGTGCAGTGGCCTATAGCGTCATGTGCCCTAAGGCTTTTAATCCAGCCTTGTTTGCAATGTACTGCAGGAACACACTATAGAAGATAAGGTTAGGTCTGTTTGTAAGTGATTAATCACTGCAGGGACAACCACAGAAAAAGGGTTAGGTGCAATTTGTCTGGGGGCACGTCTTGTTATTATTTTTGTTGCACTATAACTATAACTATCTGTCTATCTATCTATATAGAGCAAGTCATAAGGTGTTTGCTAAATTCCAGGTGTTATCTGGAAGGGTGATACGTTGATTGATGGTGTGCCAGAAACTTTGGACATGCTACGGGATCTGGTTTGTTTTCTTTATTAAATGGCCATGTTGCTCACTCAAATAGACATGCATCTTATCTTCTTCAACATACCCCCCATGAAGGAAAGACTGTCTGCTAAGAAACTTATCTTGTCTCCAGGGGAAAAGGCTCGTGTTTGTCACAAATAACTCAACAAAATCAAGAAAGCAATATGGAAAGAAGTTTGAGGTGCTTGGGCTAAGCGTGACTGAGGTAAGGCTAACCTTTATGAAAGGACCTCTTATTGGTGCTTACCAGCAAAAGTTGTGATCTTTAAGGTTCTGGTGGTGTTATTGAATTGTGTGGAGCACATACTTGTGATGTAGGAGGAGATTTTTGCTTCGTCCTTTGCTGCAGCTGCATATCTCAAGTCAATTGATTTCCCTGCAGAGAAGAAGGTGTGTCTCTGTGCTGCTTTTTCCACAGAGCTAATAATGCTGTTTGGTGGACATTTACCACACACACACACACACACACACACACACACATGCGCGCGCATGCCACGCGCATACTCTCTCTTATACATGCATACAGACATACATATCTATATGTGCATGGTTGTGCATGTGTCTGAGAGATGATGACATGTTAGCACCCTTGCAAGGCCAAATATGGCCCATGGGACCACCGTACATGTCGTATGCCATTTAGGGACTGAGTGTCCATCCAAAACATTGGTTAATGGCTAAAAGTTTTTGTCTAATGAGAAACAGTACAAGTGGAAGTACCCATGCAAGGGTGTACTGTGAGGTGTGGAGAGAGAGAGAGAGAGAGAGAGAGAGAGCACATGCGCACACATAATGTGTACTAGTTTGATGGATTTTTTTGGCCGAAAGAGATCAGTTCCTTGACGTTTCATCACAGGGCAAGCATCTTGCTAGTCTTTCGGTCTCTGAAAGTTTTTGTGTGAACAGCTTATGACAGTTATCACCATGAGTGGCTTCTTGAGAACCATTAAAAGATGGCCCACTTTTCCCTTTAAAGTGGGTTCTAAAGCAGGTTTATGTATGTGTATACAGTGTGCTGCCCCTTTCATATGATCATGTATATGGCCCAAGGCCCAACGACTGCCATTGTTGATTGGGGGTTTCAATTGTGTGCCTCTGAAACAGGTTTATGTGATTGGTGAAATTGGAATTTTAAAGGAGCTTGAGCTAGCAGGAATCAAGTACCTTGGAGGCCCGGTACGTCTTTAGAAGTTGCATTTTGTAGGATTTGCAATAATGGATATCTGTCTGCCAGACATGGATGTTGGATAGTCAGTGAGATAGATGTGTAGAGAGAGAGAGAGAGAGAGAGAGAGAGAGAGAGAGAGAGTTTATTAACGTCCACGGGAGACCATAGGTCTATGGGACAACAAAGAAACCTCATAACTAATACATCTGATTAGGGAGGGCACAAGCAGCTCCCAAGGAGTGCAAAAAGCAACGCCAAGTTATTTAGATTACCTACATTGTAGACTGAAATAAAAGAGATATAATCGGCCATACATCAGTTTAAGACTGAGAGTATTTTGATTTTGATTTGAACTCCTTGACGAGGGCTACACCCTCATGATATACTGCCCATTTTCCTTTCTTCCTAGCATCCCTGACCTTGGCTAGTTCCGTTCCTTTTTGGGCTAGTTGGGCTAGTTGGGCTCGTGTGAGTTCTTCGGCTATCCAAATCTTAGTACCTTTCAGCTTGTATGATTGGCGTAGGAGCTTTAGTTGTAGATCCCTTGAGTTAACTGTGAGTACAGCATGTCCTTTGGAATTATGAATATTAGTCACGGAATCCTTGTCATCATCTCCTGCCCATTCAATGCTAGGAGTGGCTGCTTTGATGTTTGCTAAAGTCTCAATATATGAGTCCTCATAACTCTAGACTGAGTTGGGGTAGTTTACAGACCCTCGTGCAGATTGTTGTGGTTTTTCTTGTCCAGCGGAGTTATGTCTAGAATTCTTTGGACCTTGTATTTAGTCCTTGATTTTTTCCAGTCCCATATATACCAACGGATCTGCCGCAGAATTTAATACAAGCATAGATCTTGAAGGGTCTCACACGGACTTTAATACAATCATATCATATTATATCATATCATCTCTCTCTCTCTCTCTCTCTCTCTCTCTCTCTCTCTCTCTTCCGTCGCTACTTATCTTCCTGTCGCTACGCTCCCGTCGCTCGTCGTTGCTTCTGTCCTTCATTCATCTCAGGTCGTTTCTCAGGTTGTTGCTAAGCTTATCACTCAGGTTGTCGCTCAGCTCGCTCAGCAGCAATTGCAGGCCGTTCTAGTCCAGCAGCAGCAGCAGAGGTCCAAACCCTAGCTTGTCAGCAGCGCCTCTTCTTCGTCACCTAACCCCGAGCTGGGTTTGAACCCCCAGCCGAGCTCGGGGGTTAGCTTCAGCCAGGGGGTGACTGTTAGATATGACTCAAATGGAATGGCCTGACCTATCTTTGAAATCTCCCTCTACTGGAACCCTAATACCACCACCTTCTACCAGGAAACCTCTTTATCCCTCAGTTGCCAGGACACCCTCTCCCCATGCAGACATGTTATCGAGGTGGTTTTGACCGTCCTATTCTTGGACAGTATGATCAGATTTATTTCCTACAACACGTCAGAGATTTACAGCAACAAGTAGACTCTCTCACAACTCGAGTACAGGCTCTCCAAGGATCTGATAAACAGGATGTGTGTAAGAAATCCTAGATTTACTATATTTAGAAATGTGCTAAGGAACAGAAAAGAGACTGAGATAGCAGAGAACAAGGAATAATTGTATTGCTTGAATATCTGTAGGGTGGATGTTGTGTCATCCATACAATTGGGCCTCTCTTATATAGAGAGTGAAGAGTCACACATGAAAAGGTGTGTACTCCAAAGGGTATGTGCATGAAGAGGTGTGTACCCCTTGTGAAGGGTGTGACCCTTAATGAGAGGGTACATTACAATAGAAATGTCTCTTCATTAGAATGTCTCTTGTGAAGGGTTGTGCCTCATTAGGAAGTGTCCCGTTGAAAGGGCAAGGGTTGTGCCCATAGGAAGTGTCCCGTCGAAAGGGCATACCCTTCCACAAGTGTCCATTCATCAAACCATCCATAAGTCTAGAAATAAAGAAAGGAATACGTCACAGATCGTGACATCCCCTCCCACTCAAAAGAAGACCCTGGTGGAGATAATGAACTGATGTAGAAAATATCACTGTAAATTCTGAAAATACTGCTGTAAAATGTCAGGGTACTGCTGTAAGTCTTCATCAGACTGCCAAGTAGCGTTGGAGTCATCCAGATCTCGCCAAAGAACAAGGAATTCCGTGATAAGTCGATGTCGAGTCTCACGTTGTCGATGGTCCAGAATACGCTCAGGAATAAGGAGAACATAATCGTCTTCGATTTCTGGAACATAATCACCTGCAGGAGGAAGTGCTTCATCGCTTGGAATGTACGTCTTTAGCCAAGAAATATGAAATGTTGGATGGATTTTACCCCATGATGGTGGTAATTCCAATTTGTAACTTAAAGGTGAATTTTTCTTGACGATCCGAAAAGGTCCATAGTATCTTGGTCGCAACTTAGGAAACACAGACTTAACCGTCTTATAGCGATGTGGGGCTACAAATAAGAGCACCATGTCACCAGTGTTAAATTCCAGGTGACGTCTATGTTTGTTGGCAGACCGTTGATACCGCTCTTGCGCTTTTCGCATATGATCCCTGACTTGCAGTAGAATGTCTTGCATTTCTTGAACCAGTTGATCAGCTAGGGCCACTCGATGTTGAAGAACAAAATTTGTTGGTACAATCGGAGTGTGTCCATAAGCTGCTTGGAATGGAGTCATGCTGATGGCACTATGGAAAGAGTTATTATAAGCAAACTCAAGAGTGGTAGATACTCTTCCCAAGCTGCTAGGCGTGACTGAACATAATGTCGAAGCATTTCTTCCAAAACTTGGTTGACTCTTTCAGTCTGGCCATCTGATTCATGGTGGTAGGCTGAACTGAACAGTAGAGTTGTACCCAAAGATTCGAACAGTGAAATCCAAAAGTGACTGGTAAACTTAGGATCTCTGTCGGATATGATATTCTTGGGCAATCCATGGTGTCGGAAGATGTGTTGTATGAAAAGTTTGGCTATGTCCGGAGCCTGTGCACTGCTTTTGCAAGCAACAAAGTGTGCCATTTTGGACAAGCGATCAACAATTACCATAATCTGAGTGTTACCCCTGGAAGATCGTGGTAGTGTTGTAATGAAATCCATGGAAATACTTTCCCACCTTTCAGTTGGAACTGGAAGAGGCTGAAGAAGTCCTGTTGGAAGTCGTCGGCTTGCTTTCATTTGTTGACAAGATAAGCAAGATGTGACCATTTTGATGACATCGCTTTTCATCTGAGGCCAGTAGTATGTTGCACTGAGTAACCGATAAGTCTTGTTGATGCCTGGATGGGCAGCATAAGGAACTACATGATGCTCTTTTAACAAAAGACGTCGAACATCCTTGTCATGTGGTACACAGACGCGATCTTGATAATACAGAAGGTCGTCCGTATAAGAATAGGAAGAGAGAATCTTTTGTTCGGAAGTCGAAGGTTGTTTTTTTGAAAGAACCTGTACTGCTGTGCCGAAGTCTTTATCATTGAAATACTTTCCTTTGAATGAATTCGGAACATCCACAGATAATGTAGAGATTACCATGGCTGATGCTAGAGGTAACCTGCTGAGAGCATTTGCAACGACATTGCGTAGTCCTGGAATGTACTCAATGCAGCGTGCTTGACGAGCGTTCATGACTGGCTGAGTAAAGATATACTCTAAAGAGTGATGGTCTGTTTTGACCACAGAGTTGGCTCCCATGAGATAATGTTTCCAAGAGCGATAAGCATGTATAACGGCAAGAAACTCCTTATCATAAACCGGATATCGGGTTTGGATATCAGAATGTTTATGGCTGTCAAAAGCAATAACTCTGCCTTCTTGCATCAAGACTGCTCGTGTAGCGATGTCGGAAGCATCGGTCATGACCTCAAATGGAAGGTTGGGGTCAGCAATAGCCATAACTGGTGTGGTAGTGAGTGCTTGCTTGAGTTGTTGGAAACTATACTCTGTTTCGGGAAGCCACTGAAAAACTGTTGTGCTTTTCAATAATTCGGACATAGGAGCTGCGATTTCGGAAAACCGATAGACCTTTGTATGGTAGAAGTTTGCCAATCCGAGAAAAGAGCGGACATCATGAACATTCTTAGGAGTAGGCCAGTTTCGGATTACCTCGACCTTCTTGGGATCCACAGAGATGCCTTGAGCGGAAATAACATGTCCCAAATATTCGAGTTGGGTCTTGAAGAACTCACTCTTCTCAATGTTGATGTAGAGAGAATTTGCGCAGAGAACTTCAAAAACTTGTTGAAGATGTTGTTTGTGCTCATGGAGGGATCTGCTGAAAACGAGAATGTCATCGAGGTAAACGATGACGAACTTATCGAGGAAAGGCCTGAAGATGTCGTTCATTAATGTCATGAATGTGGCCGGGGCATTGTTTAACCCAAAAGGCATGACCAAACATTCATAGTGTCCATACTTTGTTCGAAAAGCTGTCTTGTACTCATCTCCTTCTCGTATGCAACCAAGAGAAGTGAAGTCTTTGCTTGGCGTTTACGAACCCACTTCTTTACTTGTAGGGCAGAGGCAACTGGGGTTGAAGGAGAGTCCCTAGAACCAGTTAGCTCAATAAGTTTTCCCTGGTGGACAAATTGGATAGTATGGCTGCAAAAACTGATTGATGGATCATAGTCGTAGAGCCACTGTTGTCCGAGTATGACATCGTACCGAGAAAGAGGCATGATGTCGAAGTTTAACTTGTCCGTATAATGTTGGATGCGAAAAGACAAGTTTTTGATCCTGGTGTTGCACAAGAAAGTAGTTCTATTTGCGAGTTCAATCTGATAGTCCACGAGACTAGGACTGGTGGTCAACCGAAGTTTATCGACCACAGAACTGGCTAGGAAATTGTGAGAGCAGCCACTGTCGATGAGGATAGTGACCGTTGTTCCACGAATCGATGCTTGAACACAAAGTACTTGAGTAGCCAGGGAAGGTTCCGGGTTGCTGGCAAGGCTCAGGTGGATGGTATTCGCCAGTCAAACAGCTTTGCCTTTCTTGTCTTGTGCTGAGGTAGCATCTTCTTTTTGGGAAGTGCTAGGTTCCATATTAGAATTTTGCTTTGGTCGCTTGGGACAATCGAACCATCTATGGTCGCCTGTATAGATGGTACAAAGTCCTTTTGTGCTGGAGCTGTTCTTCTTGTCAGTGGCCGCATCTTTATGTTGGGGATGTCGGTAATGACTTTGTGAAGAAGAAGAAGCGCGATCCTTGGGGGAGTGCTTTTGTTGGAATCCAGCAAATGATTTCTGAGGCTTCTGGGGATCTTGAGACTGTCCCTGACCTTGATTACCGAAGTTTTTGCGAAACCTGGTGTTATCTTGAGGGCGAGCACCTTTGGCCATAGGAGAGTTCTGAGTGCGATTAGCACTCTGCTTCCCTGTGTTTAGGAAATCTGTAATGCGCTCTGCGTAAGCAATAGCGCCATCTGTGGTGGTGATGTTTGCTTTAAGAACATCAATGCGTAACGAGGGATTTAGGCCTGAGATGAAAGCATGAAGGCGATCATCCTCAGTTGAACCATCAATCTCCAGCACCAATGTGGTGAACTGAGAGATATAGGAAGACAGGGAACCCGTTTGCTCCAACTGTCGGAGTTTTGAACGTGCTTGGAAGTCCGCATTGGCAGGTACAAACTGCTTACGGAGCACGTGTTCAAAACGTTCCCATGTTAACACACTTTTTCCGTCCTTTAAGCGTCTTTGCCACCATAGAAATGCTGTATCCTTCAGGAGGGAGGCTGCCAAGGCGATCTTTTTGCCTTCAGTGAGGTCAACAGTGTCAAAAGACATGCGCATTTTAGCGAGCCATTGGTCAACTATTCGGCGATTGCGTTGACCAGTGTAGGCTTCCGGAAGTTTGACGTCAAGTCTTTTAGTTTTGGAAGCTTGAAGTAATTGGTAGAGGGCACGTAGTTCAATGTTTTCTACCTCTGGTGGGAAAGAGTCCGCATCGTCGTCTGGTTGCGTCATGTCATCCTCTGTATGTGCGGTACTTCGAGAATCTTGAAGTTGTTGAACTTTTTGAACCAAGTTGGAGATGCTGTCCTGAAGCTGAGATATTTGAAGTTGCAATAGTGATTCGCCTTGTATGTTGACTTCAGGGGTCTTTTTGGGACTTGATTCTTTGATCTTTGGAGAGGCTTCACGCGAGCGGTGCGACATGTCGGAGATCCCTGTGAGAAAAGCGCGAACTTGCGCTCTAGTTTGTACCATTCCTGGAAGAGGGTTCGGGCTGCTCCCTGAGGTTGCTCATGTTGGAGGGGCCAGGCGAGGCAAGATGGAACCACCCGTGGAAATCTGGTAAGGGAGGTCCTGTCTGAGGTAACATTGGAGATGTCGAAAGTGGTGTTACTGCTCGTGAGAGGACAGGGGTAGGTAGTAGAGTCCACGGATCTGAAAAGGGATAAGGAGCTGCTGTCGGAAGTGGAGGATATCCAGGAGAGGGAGTGCCTTCAGAGTGTAAATACTGACTTGGAGAAGGTACAACCTGTAGAGGAGGATATCTGGGAGCTGAAGGAGGTGGAGAGTACCCTGGAGATGCCGAAGGTGAGGGGTAAAATTCTCTCCAAAAATGAACAGCAAACTCCTTCGGAATATCGTGTTCCGGATATCTTCGTGTCTCGTGGAACACAACCTGTATTGTGCTGAGGAAATAATGTAACTGAGGTGCCTCACGCAGAAGATAGAGGATGTGGTCCAAGTCACTAGGAGGGCACGTGACACAGAAGACCCAAGATGCAAAGGCTCCAAAATGGGGTGGCTGTGCAATTTGAACACGATATTGTGTGGTAGCTGATGCTTGAGGTGTCCTTGAAATGCCGGGTGAATTACCAGGGGTTTCCATGCTTTAATGTGGATTCTTTCATTTGCTGTAATTTGTTAAAGAGAATCCTTAAAAGCAGATTGGAAAGACTCCACCTGGCAATAATTTAATCTGCCAAGTCATTGCGTAGAAGAAGGCTGCAAGTTGGTGTCCGGAGATCCATGGTGCAATGGTTTGCGAGGAGCGCTTGATACTTGTCTGGTCCGGGCTGTCAACAGGCTGTCTTCATCGCGCGAGGAGCTGCAACTGGTGCTGATTGGGCAGGACCCAATAAATGGCGAAACAAGGGGCTGCGGGCTGTCAATGGCGAGGCTTAGAGCATTGCCCAGGGCTGGACTGCGCAGGAAAGGCAGGAGCGAAAGAACCTGGCGGGTCAAGGACTGCGCAGGAGGGGGGGGGGCTGGCGAGGCCAAGGAGTTGTGTGCAGGACTGGTCGTACAGAATGGCGCAGGGCTGTGGCAGGCTGCAGGACTTGCGCAGGTTTGTACGGCAAGGGCAAGGCTGCAGGGCGTGCGCAGGCTGTACAGCAGAGGCAACGGCTGGCTGCAGGGAAGGCAGGCTGTACGGCAGGCTTGCGCAGATGGTACGGCAGGCTTGCGCAGGCTGTACGGCGAGGCTTGCGCAGGCTGTACGGCGCAGGCTGGAAGGCTGATGGCGAGGGCTTGCGCAGGCTGTACGGCGAGGTGATGGCTGGCCGTACGGGCTGACGCAGATGGTACGGAAATCCGTACGTGCAGGGCTGGTGCTGCGCAGGCTGCCAGAAATTCCGTACGTAGCAGTTTTTCGTTGGGGAAAAATGCGACTTTTCGTTGGGCTGCCTAATGGGTTAGTTGCCCCAAAAATTAAATGGGGGGTTTAGTTAACGGTAGGTAGCTAGGGTAATCCTAGGGGTAGGGGATGGGTTTATTTTTTTTCCCTTTTTACCCCTCTAGGTACCCTTTTGTAGGTACTTGGGGCCTAAAAGGTGTGCCTATTCGAAGGGGTGTGACCCTTGGAATAGGTGCACCTTATCATGAAGGGGTATGTCCCTATTGTCAAAAGGGGTGTGACCCTGCATGAATAGGTATGTCCTTTTGTCCACGATGGGGTATGTCCCATGAGTGAGGAGTCGAGACTCGTCACCAAAAGGTGTGTCCCATGGTGGAAAAGGTGCGTCCCTTGGTTTTGGGACAGCCCAAGCACCTGAAAAGACACGATTTTTGTCGTGTCCATTCACATCAACTTGTGATGTGAGGGAGATGGAGAGGCCAGGATGACTTTAGACCGGGTAGGCGTTTAAAAATTTTACAATCATCCTCTCCATCTCTTCCATGCACAATGTGCACGGATGTCCTTCTAGCGGAAAAGATGTATCAGATCGGCGCTAGAAGGTGGGGGGCATTTCCTACAGGCAGGAGCGAATTTTGCTCTGATACCACTGTAAGAAATCCTAGATTTACTATATTTAGAAATGTGCTAAGGAACAGAAAAGAGACTGAGATGGCAGAGAACAAGGAATAATTGTATTGCTTGAATATCTGTAGGGTGGATGTTGTGTCATCCATACAATTGGGCCTCTCTTATATAGAGAGTGAAGAGTCACACATGAAAAGGTGTGTACTCCAAAGGGTATGTGCATGAAGAGGTGTGTACCCCTTGTGAAGGGTGTGACCCTTAATGAGAGGGTACTTTACAATAGAAATGTCTCTTGTGAAGGGTTGTGCCTCATTAGGAAGTGTCCTGTCGAAAGGGCAAGGGTTGTGCCCATAGGAAGTGTCCCGTCGAAAGGGCATACCCTTCCACAAGTGTCCATTCATCAAACCATCCATAAGTCTAGAAATAAAGAAAGGAATATGTCACAGATCGTGACAATGTGACTGATGAGGCAATGCAGATATACAGATATACAACGCTTCCCCTCCTGACCTCAACTACTTTCTACAGTGAAGGATCTTGTACAAGCTGAGGTACAAAACATTAAAAAAGAAGTGATTGTAGAGGTAGACACAAAGGCAAGCAAGACTGATATTCAAGCAGAAATCAAGGAACACGAAGTCAAACGAGAGAATGCATTGAAGATCAGGAATGGGGGGCTTCCAGAAGGTTGGTTCAAGGCACTTTTGTCATGATACACAGAAGTCCTAGGATAAGTGGTTGGCTCTTGCTGAATTCTATGCCTTATCTCAGGCCGGACTCTTGGTCCAAAAGTACTTGCAGTGCTTCTGGCAGCTCTCGTTGTTTGTGCAGGACATTTCTCTGAAAGGCAAGTTGCTGCGTTTTGTTATGGGACTGCATCCCTCTTTGTTTGCAGATGTGAGGGCACATAACCCTCAGACTATTGAGAGGGCAGCTCAGCTTGCAGAAGTATTCTGAGCCAAAATATGCCAGCAAGTATAAGAATGTAACGGGCAACATGCATGGTACTGCATATGAGGCTGAGAAGAAGCCTAAGTTGGATGATTGGAATGATAAGAAATCTGCAGAAGCACCCTTTCCACGGTTTCCTACTGTAGGAGAGCCTTGGTGTCTTGAAAGTGTGAGTGGGAGCATTGTCTCTCCAACCTGGCCAAAGAGGAATATCCTTTGCTCAAATGGGTCTGCATCGTCGGTCGAATCGTGAGTATAGGACTAGAAAAGAGAGAGAATCTCTCAACTAGTGAGCAGCCGAAAGTGAATTGCTCTATATGCATAGTGGCTCTGGATGTGTTGTAGATCATGACCTTTTACCAAGGTTGACCTTCAAATCATGTGACTCACAGAAAGACTATAAGGCATCTAAGTGTCTCCAGAGGCTCTTCGCAGAGGAGGACAACAATACCACATCATCTGCGTACAACAAGATATGAATCAAGGAACTAGCGAGCGAGCACCCAGCATCCCCTAGTGTCTCCATAAATGTCTCAAGCTTGTCTATATAGAGGCCAAACAAGGTTGATGAGAGAGAACACCCTTGTTTGATCCCGATCGTACTCATAGTCTCCTCTGCTAGCTCCTGTCCGGACTCTGTCTGAAATCCTCTCATAGAGTGCCATAATAGCCCACATGATCTCCTGGTCGTACCCCAACTCCTGTAGCTGTCTGCAGAGCTACTGTATCAAAGGCTTTGCGGAAATTCACAAAGCAACAATATACACTCTGTTTTCATGCCCTAGCCTCCTCAATGTAAAGTATGTCCCATGGTCACCTTTGAAAGCCGGCCTGCCCCTCTGCTTCGAGTCCGTGCATCTCTGCGAATTGATTGGCCTCCGTAACAAGTATTGATGCATATATCTTGGACATGACATTTCCAATCATGATGGTCCTGTAGTTTTTCATGTTCATGGGATCCCCTACCTTATAGTGGGTGAGAGACGAATTGCCTCATTGAAGAGCCTTGCTAAGATCCGGGCTACGATATCAATTTCGTGTGCAATGAATTCAGTGCATAAACCCTCATGATCCTTCGCTCAACCATTATGAAGCTTCAGTACTGCATCTTTGACATCCTCCTTGGTGAAAAAGTGCAGGACGTAGGTGTTAGAATTATAGATATAATTCAGCAGTGACCAATGTAATATAATAAGCTAGTTAGGGGCACTTTTCCCTCTTTAAGAGGTTTTTCCCCCTAACCGCAGTTAGTTCACTAACTATGGTTAGTGACTACTAAGGTTTTGTCACTAGGACAAAACCTTATCTTTTCCTTCAGTGTGTTGTACTCTCACTCTCTTCTATTGCAACTAAGCTTTCAGCTTCCAAGCTTCCAGCTCTCACACTCTCCCTTGCTTTCTCTCACTCACTCTATTCTCACATTTGGTATCAGAGCGGGTTCAAGAGCTTCGGGCTCCCTGCTCCCTTCAAGCACCACCCCTTTGCTTCACGTTTCAGCCTGCTCCAACTCGTCCGTACAGTTCGTACGAATGTACGGAATTCGGACGTACTGTCTCCGTACAGCTTCCGTAAAGACTTCCGTACAGGTCCCGTGCAGCGCCGTACATCGTCCGTACATTTTTCGTGCAGCACCGTACAAAGTACGTACAGTCTCCGTATAGACTGCTGTACCTGTATCGCTCCTCTCCGTACAGACCCGCCATGCAACTGTCGTACAGCAACCGTACAACGCTGTACAGGTCGCCGTACATGCGTTGCAACGTCAGTACAAATTCGCCGTACAGTTGGATTCCGTACCTGCGTTGACAGTTCCGTACCTGCCGTACAGTCCGTACGTACTGTACCGTACCATCTGTACCTTTCATAGATTTGCGTGCATTTCTGTACTTTCAGATCTGTATTTGCAGATTTACACAGGTTGTCTTCAGCCACAGGTGTTCTTTGGCAGGCACATCTTGCAGAAAACCATAGTTTGGTTCAGTTGTTTGGGAGTACATTTGGGGCATTTTGTATATTGCAGACATTGCAATCATTGTGCAGTTTTGGAGCTACATCTGGAGCAAAATTGCAGATTTTGTTTAAAATTTGGGGCTTCTACAGACAGATCTGCAGATCTAGTCTGAAATTTGGGGCTTTTGTTTAAAAATTGCAGATTTGGGGCTTTTAGTAATTTTGCCCCTTTTTGGTTGCAATTTTAAACCACAAATTGGGGCTTTTGTGTTGGGAGAGCATTTTTTGGAGTATTCAGTTCATACTGCCTTTCTTGGAGTGTTTGAAGCACTTTTGGCAGATTTTGGAGAGTTTTTGATGCTTGGACAGATTTCTGACAGTGCAAGTACAGAAATCTAAGCTGCATTTACAGCCTGTGCTTGGCTGTGTTTTTTGGGAGTTGTGCATTCCATTCCCAGTAAGGGAATTCAGCTTTGTATCTGCTTCAATCTTTTTCTCAGAAATGGCCCATCAAAATCAGAATGAGTTTCCGTTTGGTGGTCTTTCACAAGAAGACAAGTTGGATGGTACCAACTACTCCCTCTGGAGTTTCATGGTACGTAATATTCTGATTTCTCGAAATCTATGGGATTATGTCAATGGGGATGAGATCCGACCAGCAGATATTGCACCTGCTACCCCTCCTCAGCAAGGAGGTGGAAGAGGTCGTGCACAGGGTGCAGCTGCAGGACAAGTTGTTGGTGCAGCTACAGTCAATACTCTAGAGCAGAAGAGATGGGATTCACGGGATGCCTTAGCTTTGTCATGCATCTCTCTTTCAGTGAAAAGATCTATCATTCCAACATACATGCAGCAAAAACAGTCCCAAACTGGCTGTTACAGGCTCTCAGGGAGAGTAAACTTGATGCTCCGTTACCTGGCAGGACTCGCAGTGCAGCAAGGCACATGGAAGGTGCTAATTCAGTGGAATCAGCATATGCAGGTACTCTCCTTGATGAGGAGGAGCCTGCCACATTTGAAGAGGCAAAGGATAATGTGCATTGGATGAATGCCATGCACGATGAGTTGCAGTCCATTGCAAAAAATCAGACTTGGGATGTTGTGGACTTGCCACAGGGTAAACATGCCATTGGCACACGATGGGTATTCAAAGTCAAACGGAAGCCAGATGGCTCCATTGACAAATATAAGGCCAGGCTGGTTGCTAAGGGCTGTGCTCAGAAAAAGGGCATAGATTATGAGGAGACATTCGCTCCTACATCCCGGATGACCACCATCTGATCAGTAATTGCAATGGCTGCACATTTTGAGTGGAATTCTCATCAGTTGGACATAAAAACAGCCTTCTTAAATGGGGACTTGCTGGAAGAGGTGTATGTCAAACCACCTCCGGGCTTTGAAATTACAGCAAATGCACTTCAAGTATGCAAGCTCAATAAAGCTTTATATGGGCTGAAACAGGCCCCTCGTGCATGGTATGCCAAGATACATGCCTTTTTGACCAGCAAGGGGCTGTACAATAGTCCTACTGAGAGCATCCTCTACATCAAGATGGATGGGGGGGAAATATTAGTCATCCTTCTTTATGTCGATGACTTACTGCTCACAGGGTCTATTGAAAAAAAAATTGCAGATTTCAAAGCTGATTTGCAGACCAACTTTGACATGTCAGATTTGGGGCTGCTTCACTTTTATTTGGGGATCCAGTTCTCTCATGAGAGACGTGGCACTGCTATGTCTCAGTCCAAGTATGTTCAGAAACTCTTGGACAGATTTAACATGCAAGAGTGTAAGCCCGTAGCTACTCCTATGGAGCCGGGGCTGAAACTCACAATGCATGATGCTGGAGAATCAGTTGATGCCACACTTTTACAGTCAGGCTGTTGGATGCCTCATATATCTCTGCAACACTAGATCTGATATTCAGTTTGCAGTATCTCAGGTGAGCAGGTACATGCACAGCCCAAAAACTATGCATTGGCAGGCAGTTAAGCGCATCTTCCGTTATTTGCAGGGCACAAAGTCTTTTGGCTTACTATTTCCCCGGGGGGGTGACTTGCAGATGCATGCCTACAGTGATTCAGATTGGGCTGGTGATTATGACAGTAGGCAGTCCACTAGTGGCAATTGTTTCTTTTTGGGTAAATCTTGCATTTCATGGCTGAGCAAGAAACAATCTACAGTGGCTACCTCATCATGTGAAGCTGAGTACAGGGCAGCTTTCACAGCAACAGTTGAATGTGTCTGGCTGCGACGCCTATTTGCTGATCTTCATCTGTCTTTGGAGGGTCCCTCTCCAATTCTCACTGATAGTCAGAGTGCCATTGCAGTGGCAAAGAATCCAGTGTTTCATGCTCGCACGAAACACATCGAGGTTCACTATCACTACGTCAGAGAGAAGTTGCATGCAGGAGAGATCAGTATGATCTTTGTGTCCACACATGATAACGTTGCAAATATTTTCACCAAAGCACTACCACGTGAAAAGTTTGAGGCATTTCGCAATGCCCTGAACTTATATCCATTTGGTGATTAATCAGCCTTGTACATGACATTGGCACTGCAGGGGGGTGTTGGAATTATACATATAATTCAGCAGTGACCAATGTAATATAATAAGCTAGTTAGGGGCACTTTTCCCTCTTTAAGAGGTTTTTCCCCCTAACCGCAGCTAGTTCACTAACTATGGTTAGTGACTACTAAGGTTTTGTCACTAGGACAAAACCTTATCTTTTCCTTCAGTGTGTTGTACTCTCACTCTCTTCTATTGCAACTAAGCTTTCAGCTTCCAAGCTTCCAGCTCTCACACTCTCCCTTGCTCTCTCTCACTCACTCTATTCTCACAGTAGGGCGAGGTTGTGAGAGATCAGGAGTGGGCTGGTGCCGAATGTCGTATAGCGTGCGTGCGTAAGGTGCCAACCCTAGGTGTTTGTGAGAGGTGAGGGGGAGCGTCGCTCACGGAATCTCCGCTTGAAGTCCTTGGAGTTGTTGCTAAACAGAATGTTCAGTAACTCCTGGTTTCGACGGACAAATGCCTGTTTCTTCCTACTTACCAAGTAACGGATTCCATGCATCATCTTTGGTTTACTCAAAAGGTTATCTTGAATTCGAGTTGATGGTGTAGAACCTTACACTCATCATCGTACCAGCTTCTCAAGCATATGCCATCGTCTTCCAAATCACAATATAGCCATGGAACCTTGATCCTAGCATAACCTAAGAGGCAATTGCCCATAAAAGACATTGCAACCTACAATGTACATGCACGACGCTTTTTGAGTTTCCTATTGTCTCTAATTGGTATTTCTCCCAAGAAATAAAGAAGCGTCTTTATCAGATTGACTATAATCAAAGAAAATTGACTTTGGTTCACTAGAATAAGTTTTACTACTTTTACTTTTGCTTTGCATTGGTAAAAAAGAACTGTGGGGATGCCCACATGGGACTAGGATTAGTTCAAGAACTAGGAATGCATGTGTTTCACTAACCTTTAATGGGTTAAAGGGTTGGAATTTGTTTGTGCCATTTGTAGGATCTAAGAGAGTGCAAAAAGGACCCAAGAGTGGGAGAAAAGTTTAAAAAGCAGGTTCCACAAGGCTCAAAAAGTGAAGACAAGGAGGCGCCTCATTAAAAGAAGGGCCCACAAGATGAAAAGGCACCTAAAAGCTTCAGAGCACCAAATTTAGAAGGAAAAAGACTAAAAGCTTGGCTTTTTGAAAGCAAGACCTAGCTTTTTGCTAGGCCTAGTCTATAAAAGAAAGGCACCTGGCCTCCCAGATTCATTCAAGATTGTACTCAGACTTATGCTCTTTCATGAGCCAGTTGTACAAAGATTATTCTATTGCAATAAAGACCTTCGGGGGGGTCCAGCCCAGATATAACCACTTCTTAGTTGAAGCTTGTCCTTGGACAAAGTGGCTTCAGAGATGCTATGGGACATCTAAAGATAAGTATTTCTTTCATGTTTATTAAGCTTGCCTTAATCTGATTTAAAGATCTAACCCTTGTATCTTATTATGAGGAAAGAAGTGTGTTGTTTCCCTGATTGTTTCAGGAATCAAAAGCCAAGCACACAAGATTGCTTATGTTGTCCTAAAGTATTCCTTGATGGGACAAGCTAGTTATTCTGAGTTATATTTGGAGGATTCCAAGTTATTGTACAGGAGTGATATAGTCTCTATTATGGAATCAGTTTCCTGTGACTCATGTGGTTAAGGCTATGGACTATTTGCTTGGTCTCATCAAACTTTTGTATACATAGTACTAGGATAAAAGAATCTCAAAGTTATTACATCCAGTTTATGGTGAGCAACTTATGCCAAAGAGGAGAAGTGTCAAAGACTACTTGTATATCTTTTATGAATTAAAGAGTTAGACTCATGACAGATTCAAGATCATACCCTATTTGAGGGTAGTATGTTCAAAGTTGGCAAGTTGATAGTCATGCGTTTGATTTTATGATCTTCAATTAGGGAATTGAGTTATGATAACTAGTCATGATCATCAGTTATGTTCTTATGGATGATGAGATGATCAAGTATCCTATCCTTTATGGCGGAATTCCATGTGATTATTATTGACCAAGTATTTCAGTACGAGCGTCTCACGCGGACACAGCAGCAGGGATGGGAGTCCTAGCTTGCAGCAAAGGAGGTACTCTAGCACAAAGACCAAGAAGAACTTCACAAGCAACACCGCATGGAGCAGGAGGGATGGGGAAATGAGAAACGTACACTCACATCTCAGTTTACAGCTTTGCAAGAAGAGTATTCTATGCTCGAGGAGCGCCATACATCGGAGCATGCCGTTGCTGAAAATCGTATCTGCGAGGTCAAAACAGAGCTTGCTGACATGAGAGCGCCTCGGGAGGTTCACCTCATAAAATTTTAGTGTACCACTTTAAGTTATATTATCTCAGATCCAGAGGAGTTTCCGTTGTTGGGGTAAAGGCACATTGCCAACCCTTCATTAAAAGATAGGACACCTATGACTGTCTTAAGACAGTCATAGGGTAAACCTAATCCTAATAAAACACAAGTGAGTTTGTGGTGTGGCTCATCATTTTTCACACCCGCACTTGAGTGTCTCTCTCACTCTCACTCTCTTGCTCTTCTTCCCCCTTCACTCCCTTTCAACTGGTATTAGAGCCATTCCCCTCCACTCCCTATCAGAGCCATTCCCTTCACTCCCTAGCCTACCCACCCCCTTCCGTACGGACGTACAGACAGCGCCGTACGATCGTACGTCATCCGTACAGTCGTACGGACGGACTTCGAGCGGGCGTGGGCTGTGGCGTGGGCACGGGAGCAGCGCGGACGCGAGCGCGGGTACGGCGGCGCAGCAGATCTTGGCGCAAGGCGGCGGCGCATTTCGCATGCAAGGCGGCGGAGCATTTCCAAGCTAGGGCGCGAGCATCGTTTTGGCGTGGGCCCTTGCCTTGTCCAGCAGCTACAAGCTGCTCTTCTGTGCAAGAGCAGCCTGTGCACAGCATCAGGCTACGCGAAACCAGAGCGCGCAGCGCGCGCTCAGGTACGGTTTTCCGCACCTGTTGTACGGATTCCGTACAGAAGTCGTACTGCCGTACGGATCTCCACAGCGCAGGTACAGGGAGCTGTTTTTCGATTTTTGTGCAGCAGGGAGGTACATTATTTCGGTTTTTCGGGATCTGTGTCCGAAGAAAATTTTTTTTTTTGGATCTGGCTGTTGTACAAGTACAGCAAGTACGAAAGTACAAAAGGCATTTTTTGTTTGGGGAAGAAAGAGAGTTTAAACAGCATTCTGCTCTTCATTCCTCTTGATTCAGGGTCATTTTTTGAGTTCATAAAACTGTCTTATCTTGAAAGTACAGCACGTACTTTCATTCATCTCGTGCTTGAGGTGAAGGAACCACAGTGTGTGGTTGATTGCACAGTTATTCTGTTCTGGGAATGTAATGCCTTGATTTTGCAAGAGGACATATGCTTTTACTGGGTTTGAATCTCAGTTTACAGGTGAGCAGATCATAGGGCTTTTGCCCGGAAGGTGATGCATTGTATGCCTTGAGGCAGTGTGGTGCCAGAGAGCACACATTTGTCTTGATTTCCGCAGTGTCGAGGTGACATTTTCTTGCAGGTCACATTTCTTGTGCCACACTCAGAGAACCTCAGTTGAGCCACGCTTGGCCAGGGCGCATCGAGTTTACTCGGTCCCTAACTGTCCATCGTTGACAGTGCTCAAAAGGTTCCTCATTGAGTGTTTGTACGTTGGGATCTGTGTATGTCATTTCTACACAGGGCAGTATATGCATTACATTGGTGGATGATTTTGTCAGAGAGATTTTCATATTGCATGCTACCTCAGTGTTGAGGTGTTCTCCACTTGATTCAGGTGTCAGATCAAGGGGCTTTTGCCCAGACTTTGTTTGATAGCACTTGGGTTACCGACAGAGATCTTCAGATGCATTTTCTTCCCTTGGTATAAGGGTGATTGCTTGGGATTTATTCCATTTACTGTTGCAGGTTTTGTGACAGGCTGAAGTGTCATTTTTTTTTTGGGTGTTTGCCAAGTGGTTTCTGCAATTTAACTCAGTGCAATACCTCATCTGAGGTGGGAGAAGTGATCAGTACAGTCAGTACAGCAGTGTTTACAGCAGTGTTTGTGGTTTGTCAGATGATTATGCACTGTTAAGCACTTGTTGAGCAGCTGCAGCAGTCTGAAATTACTGTTTTTTATGCCTCTTTGAGCACAGTACAGTGTGTCAGAAGGTACAGTATTTGCAGGGTCATTTACTGTTTTGCTGCAGATTTTCCTGACAGTAAAAACAGCACCATTGAGAGTGCTTCTGGCTCTTGAATAGAGCAGGTTTTTCTGAGAAATCAGAATTTTTATTCAGTCTTTTTACTTCCAGGGAGTCAGGTACTTTCCTCATCTGATATGGCATCAGGGGGAGGTGATTCTTCAATTCTGAACATAAAGAAACTGGAAGGAGCACACAACTATGCATTATGGGCAGAACAGTGCTTGAATGTACTTCTGTTAAAGAAGATTGCTAAGCCCATAAGGGTGAAGGGTGTCAAGCCATCTGACATGGTAGCTGATGACTGGGAAGAGCTTGATTTGTCTGCGAGGGCAGCTATCATGCTCACTATTTCAGACACTCTTGTGTTCAATGTACAGGCTGAAAAGACCTCTTATGGTCTATGGCAAAGACTAGAAGAATTGTATGCCCAAAAGAGCTCAGCCAGTAAGGTTTATTGGCTGAAGAAGCTGGTCGATCTTCGCATGAAGGAAGGTACAGCTATGACCTCGCACTTGAGTGAGTTCAATGCCATCTTTACACAGCTGATTGCACAGGGGTTGAACCTTGATGAGGAGTTCAAGGCTACTTTCTTGCTGTGTACCCTCCCCGAGAGTTGGGACACTTTCAAGACCACCCTGTCAAACTCGAATTTCACTCTTATTTATGCTGATGTAGAGAGCTCTCTCCTTATGGAGGAGATGAGCAGGAAGAATAATGCGGGCAGCAAGTCTTCAAATGCTTTGCAGGTACAGGATAGAGGCAGGACTCAGCAGAAGGGGAGATCTGCTAGTAAGTCCAAATCCCGCAGTCAGTCCCGTGGCAAAAAGGACATTGAATGCTTTTATTGTGGCAAGAAGGGACATGTGAAGTCTAAGTGCTTCAAGTTCATACGGGATCAGAAAGCCAAGAAGGCTGAAACAAAGGATGCAAGAAATGCAAGCAAAGGCAAAGGCAAGGCCAAGGCAGATGACTTGGATGCAGTGAATGTTGCAGCAGAGGACAGTGACAGTGACATACATGATGTTTTATGCTCTTCTGCTGTAATAGCACATGCTTTGGTTATTGATGGCCATGACATGCACACCTCGCTCTTGGATTTAGGTGCCTCTTTTCATGTTACTCCTCATAGGGAGTGGTTTACTTCCTACACAGGTACTCATGGAGTTGTTCATCTTGGGAACAACTATGCATGTCAGATTGCAGGGATTGGCAGTATACAGATAGTATTTCCTGATGGACGGTCATTTATGCTTGATGGTGTTCGCCATGTGCCGCAAATCAAGAAAAATCTGATTAGCACTGGCTTATTGGATGACAGTGGTTACCACACCACATTTGGGGATTCCAAATGGGTGATTACTGATGGCCAGACTGTAGTGGCTGAGGGTTTTAAGAGTGATACCTTGTACCCCCTTTATGTTTCCAGTGTGGGTAATCATGTTGTTGCCATAACCGAGCTGCCAAAGGTTTCATTGTGGCATAGCCGGTTGGGACACATGTCTGTTAAAGGAATGCAAGAACTGTCACGTTTGGGTTATCTGCCGCCTCTTTCTTTTTCAGATTTGCCTACTTGTGATCATTGTATATTTGGCAAGCACTCTGTCACTCCTCATAAGAGGAGAACTCCCCAGAATAGAGCACCACTTGATCTAGTGCACATTGATTTGTGTAAGATGCCACAGTTATCACTAGGGGGTGCAAAATATTTTATTACTTTCATTGATGATGCCACACGTAAGGTGTGGGTCTATTTCTTAAAGCATAAGGGAGATGCCTTAGATGCTTTCAAGAAGTTTGTTGCTCAGGTTGAGAATCAGACAGGACGCAGGCTGAAATGCCTCAGGTCCGATAATGGGGGTGAGTACTTGTCACATGCTTTTGTGCAGTTTTGCCAAGCTAAGGGCATCAAACAGGAACTCACAGCCCCTCATAATGCATCTCAAAATGGTGCAAGTGAGCGTATGAATCGAACTATTCAGGAGAAGGTTCGATGTATGTTGTCTTATGCTGCATTACCCCATGGCTTTTGGGCAGAAGCCGTGCAAACAGCAGTTCACATTATTAACAGGTCGCCAAACAAGGCTTTGGAGTTGAAAGTGCCAGAGGAGGTGTGGTCTGGCAAGCCACCTTCATATAAGCACTTACGTGTATTTGGCTGTGAGTGCTTTGCTCATGTACGCAAAGAACTGCGCAACAAACTGGATCCAAAGTCTATCAGATGCATCTTTATGGGTTATGGTGACGAAGGTGAAATGGGGTACAGGTTATGGGATCCCGTTAAACGGAAGATTATACGCAGCAATGATGTCATCTTTAAAGAGGATAGTGTACACAAGGAACCCGTGCAACCTGTGGAATACAAGAGGGTTATTTATGATGATGTTGGACAGCAAAGAATGCCCATTTATATGCAGCAGCAGCCTGCTGCAGATCACCCTGTTCAAGAGGGTATACAGGCTGAAAATCAGCCAGATAATTTTGCCAATGATGCACCACTGGATATGCCAGCAGATGGAGCTGTAGCACAGCCAGATATGGTGGTACAGCCACCCGTCATGCATGAAGAACAGGCTGGACAGCAGCCTAATCCGGAACATTTTGTTAGGAGGAGCACCCGTGTACAACGGCCTCTTGCCAGGTTTGTTCCAGGAGCCAATAATGTGGCTGATTACATCATGCTGACAGATTGTGGTGAGCCTTCCAGCTTCAAGGAAGCTATGGGAAGAACAGAGAAAAAGAAGTGGGAGAAAGCCATGCAGTCAGAAATGGACTCCCTACTTCAGAATGATACATGGGACTTGGTCCAGTTACCTGCAGGCAGAAAGGTTTTGCCATGCAAGTGGGTCTACAAAGTCAAAGTGGATTCAAATGCTTTACCTAGGTATAAGGCCAGATTGGTTGCCAAGGAATTTAAGCAGGAGAAGGGCATTGACTTTGATGAGATCTTTTCCCCTGTAGTCAAGATGACTACTTTGAGAGCAGTGTTGGCTCTTGTTGCTCATGATGACATGGATTTATGTCAGATGGATGTCAAGACAGCCTTTCTTCACGGAGATCTCCATGATGAGATCTATATGAGTCAGCCAGAGGGATATGCTGTTAAAGGGAAAGAGCAGCTTGTGTGTAAGCTCAAGAGGAGCTTGTATGGACTCAAGCAGGCGCCAAGGGAATGGTACAAGAAGTTTGATGCCTTCATGCAGTCCCAAGGGTATCATCGGTGTGAGACCGATCATTGCTTGTACACCAAATGGGCAAAGGATGGCAGTTTGATGCTACTCATTCTATATGTGGATGACATGCTTATTGCCAGTAAATCTCAGCATGAGATTAGTGCTTTGAAGAAACAACTGCATAAGTCTTTTGATATGAAAGACTTGGGTGATGCAAATCATATTCTTGGCATGAGGATTACTCGTGACAGGTCCAAGGGACTTTTGTTTCTGTCACAAAAGGAGTATATTGACAAAGTACTGCAGAGGTTTAAAATGGAGGGGGGGAAGTCTATTAGTACCCCGTTGCCTCCACATTTAAAACTCAGCAGTAAGGACAGCCCCAGATCAGATGATGATAAGGCTGAAATGGCCAAGGTTCCGTATGCATCTGCAGTTGGATCTTTGATGTATGCCATGGTTGCCACTCGTCCGGATATTGCTTTTGCGGTGGGAGTCATCAGCAGGTATATGGCAAATCCAGGCAAGCGGCACTGGGAAGCAGTGAAAGGTGTCTTGAGGTATCTCAAGGTACCAAAGACTTGTGCATATGCTATGGTAGGCAGGATGCATTGGTGCATGGTTTTACAGATTCAGACTATGCAGGGAATGCAGATAACCGGAAGTCTACTACCGGTTATATTTTCACATTTGCAGGAGGTGCTATATCATGGGTGTCTCGGTTGCAGAAATGCGTTGCACTGTCAACCACAGAAGCTGAATATGTTGCAGCCACTGAGGCCTGCAAGGAAGCAATATGGCTTACTCGGCTGGTGGGAGATTTGGGCATTACAGGAGATATGCCAGTTTTGCATTGTGATAGTCAGAGTGCTATCATGTTGGCAAAGAATCCGGTCTTTCATCAGAAGACCAAGCACATAGAAGTGAAATATCATTTCATCAGGGAGGTACTGGAAGACAAGCGACTTGAGCTTGTGAAAGTGCATACTGATGATAATCCTGCAGATTTGCTCACTAAGAGCTTGCCTACAGAGCGGTTTGCACATTGCCGCCACATCATGGGATTAGGATGAGACCATTCTTACTTTATGGTCTTGTATACAGTAACTGTATATTGCTGTAATTTTTATTCTTTTCTCCCCTTTAGGCACATTGGCCTTTAGGTGGGAGGTTGTTGGGGTAAAGGCACATTGCCAACCCTTCATTAAAAGATAGGACACCTATGACTGTCTTAAGACAGTCATAGGGTAAACCTAATCCTAATAAAACACAAGTGAGTTTGTGGTGTGGCTCATCATTTTTCACACCCGCACTTGAGTGTCTCTCTCACTCTCACTCTCTTGCTCTTCTTCCCCCTTCACTCCCTTTCATCCGTTATGATATTCAGTTTTGTTGTTTTCTTGTTATGGAGCATGGCATGCTTAAGTACCAGCCCTCAATATGGCAGCATTTTATGATCATTATTGACTCAGTATTTTCTTCAGGATTCCCGTTATGATATTCAGTTTTGTTGTTTTCTTGTTATGAAGCATGACATGCTCAAGTACCAGCCCTCAATATGGCAGCATTTTATGGTCATTATTGACTCAGTATTTTCTTCAGGATTCTATCATTCAATAGTTTCCATTGGGATTTGTTTTATACAAGAACTCTTATGGTTTCTCATGGATTATATCCAAAGTGACAGAGTTTTACAGTCATCTGTCAGTTATATGTCCTTTTGGAAAGTTTGAGAACCCTCCAAGTTTATGTTTGACCAGCACAGTAAGTGTTTGGTAGCAAGAAGACCATTGAGAATTGGGAGCACTTGTGTAGTGAATGGAATCTATTTTAGAATAGTTCATTCTAAAGCCATTCTAAGAAGAGATTCACGCTACTTGGAAACAGTATCAGTATATCTGCAAATCAATCCATGACTCGAGGGGTCTTTCAAGAAAAGAAGTCAAAGAAAGGTTCCAAGAAATATACAAGGCTAAGTATCTCTTCCATGTTGATAAAGTTTGCCTTATGTCTATTTGAAGACCTAGTATGGCAATACAAGAAGAAAAGTGGACTGTTTTCTTGAAATTTGTTTCAGGAAGACCCCTCTCATGAATGAGAAGTCAATGAGTATGATATGCCCAAATATTGGCAATGCCGATTTATGGCTTCTTTTTCATTCCTATTTAAAGATTGTGTTGCAGCCAAAGAAGTTGAGGGGAATACAAAGCCCTTGGAAGAAGCAATCATTTCATAACTATCCCTAGTCCGGCTTGTGAAAATCAAAGAAGTAGTCAACTCCAAGTGAAAGAGGCATGGATTTGCTAAGAAAGGACATATAAGTACCGGATGGGAAACTTCTCTAAGTGTATCTACAGACATTATGTTGCTTCTTAGAAACAGAGATGTCAAGAGCTTTGTCATTGCAGGGAATTGCTGCGATTTGGTCTAAGGGTGCCCAGGATCCTCTACAAGCTATTCCAAGGAGTAGAGCCACATTGCGATTTGTTCCAGAAGCTGTTTTGTGTGTTGCAAACTGCTCAAAAGTGTCATAATAGCAGTGATTTTATTGCTAAAGTATTTTCAAGTATCTTAAGGTTTGGTTACACCTATCCATTCTCAGTCATTTAGTGGACCTGGTTTCTTAGACAGCGTACAGAGGACCGCCACATTGATACCACATTGCAAATGTATATTTTTTCCCATGGGTATAGATATTCAGTATTTGTTTTTGTATTGGGTGCGGATGCTTGCTTCGTGGCTCCACCCATTCAGGGTTTTTCTCATTTTATGGAGTTTTTTCAGTCTCATAGACCCTTTGGTCTTTCAAAGACTTTAATAACCTTTCTTTCTTTCGTTCTTTCTCCTCGTCAAATTCTCTTGGATGACTCTTAAAGATCTATCCTGTCACTCCTTGTGTCCATAGTTGCATCATTGGCACGAGCTTCCATATTGCCTTGGTTTTGGCTTCTACCTTGTTGGAATCTTCCAAGATCTGTCCATGACTTGTTTTGAGCTCTTCCAGGCTCATTTTGAAGGCCACATTTTCCGTTTGGAGGCTCCCAAAGCATTAGAATCCGTCCCGATAGTAGCTCCAAAGCCTCAATGCATGAGGCTTGTTCATCCATTGACTTCCTCAATGCATCATTCTCTTGTCTTCAAGGCTTCTTGCATATCGGATTGAGAGTCCAGCCTGTTCAACAGGGAGATGCATTCCATCATTTAAGAGATGAAGTCTCCAGTATTGCTCATTGATGGGTGTGCCGGTGGTAGGCCTTTTTCCATAGTTGTCTTTGTGCCTTCCCACTGGGTGCTCTATAGCATCATATAGGTGGTAAAGAACGCCCACAAATGCTCGAAATCAGTGCCAAAAAAGTCTGTTCACCCTGCTGTCTTTTTTATGGAAAAAGATCGGTGTTGACGTAGTGATGGAAATGACAGTTCTATCGTCTTGCAAAAACGGAATTCTGTCAACACCTTTTTTAACCCTCTTTGGATTTGGTTTCTGATGTGCGTTATCTTCTTTTGATGATGGAGGGGAGCTGTCAAAAAGCCCCCTTATTTACGTTGCATTTCTCTTACTTTGGGTTTTCTCTTTCTGTCGTTGACAGCTAGAAGGAGCGATTGAGAGGGATAAAGTGGGGAGGGTTGTTTGTGGTACTGGCTAGGTGGAGGGCTTGGTCAGGGCGAGGATTCTGGTGGGGATGGAAGGCCCGGGCAGCTGTGTGACTTGGGCTCCTTCAGGTGCAGGTTGAGGCAGAAGGGGCCTATGAAGCCTCAGGATCAAGTGAAGGTGTGTGGAGAAGCATTGGGCACATGCGGTGGCCTTGTTGAAAGGTGACTCTGCCCGAACCAGGCCTAGGCCTATGAGAGCCCTGTGAGCTCCAAAAACGGGCGGCAAGAGCAGCCAGTTGCCAGGAGAATACAAAGCAGGTACGAGGGGTGATTGAGGTGATTTCGGCAGGGCAGGTCAAGTGTGGGGGTCCTGGAGACCTCATGGAAGGTTGTAGGTCCCAAGATGGGGCGTGAGGGTGGTCGCAGGTCTGGGATTCGACACTACACATTCTGCACAGTATGGTACCAACCAAATGGTTATAAATACAGCATGCTTAGTGAGGCTCCTAAAACCCTGAAATGAATAAATCTATATGGCTCACTATACTGACCATTTCAGTGGACCTTACTTAACTTTTCCTTAGTACCGTCTATGTTTTTGTTACAGACCTTTGTAAGGCTTCCATAACCTGCCATCTTGCCAAGACACCTTTAGCTACCCAGGAGAATCGGTTTTCTTACTATTCAGCTAGTCATGGTGTGTATGCCCTTTTATTAGGTGTATCACATATATGTACTTGTATATTTGATTTGTTCACTATAGGGCCCTAGTAGTGAGATTAGACTCAGTATTTTGTGGATGATCCATAAAATAAGAACATCATATTGTAAAGCTGAAAGCTTGTTGTTAGGTAACAAAGGAGATTTTCTTTCAGCCTCAAGTAACAGAGAGGAGAGCAATAGAGGGGTTGCGATAGTGTGCAGGATGATCTGCAGGGAAGTAATTTAGGGGAAAAGCTTTATTTTTCCATGCTGGGTTGAAACTGCAACAATTTTTGTTTAGTAGCAACACTTTCCTCACCATTGACACATATTGGTTCTGATTATGGGCAGGAAGATGGAGACAAGAAGATTGATTTGACGCCTGGTGCACTTATGGAGCATGATCATGATGTAAAATGCCACCTTTAACTTCAAGTTTTCAGAAGCTCTATGTGTTTTGCAATAAATAGAAATGAAGGAGGTGAAACATTGACAGTTCAATTAGTGAAAATGGCTGCCATATCCAGACCTGTTTGTAGATGAAGATTACGTTTATCTATTTTTCCCATACTATTGCATTCTCAACATTGTGTAAGAGTTTGTAAAAGTATCATATGTCACAACTTGGAGATGTTTATACTCAATCTGAATGGCAGGTGGGAGCAGTAGTTGTTGGTTTTGATAGATATGTGAACTATTACAAGCTACAGTAAGTGGCCTTTCCACTGTTTGCCTGTTTCTTTAATTTCTACAAGGATGATAATAGCATATTTAAAAATGGTCTCTATTGTTTGACATTGAAGCAATATTTGTGTAACAGGTATGGTACCCTCTGTATCCGAGAAAATCCAGGTTGTTTTTTCATAGCCACCAATTGTGATGCTGTTACCCACCTAACAGATGCACAAGAATGGGCAGGTACAGCGTCCTTTCAGGCACCCATTCAATTTTCTTTCCAGGATACTACTGAATGATGTTTTAAAGCCTTACTGGATGGTATAGATGCTTCAATTTTCTTTGGATATTCTTTCTGATTCACACGTGGGCTTGTGACAGGGGGAGGTTCAATGGTTGGTGCAATCAAGGGCTCCACAAAGAAAGAGCCTCTTGTTGTGGGAAAACCATCCACCTTCATGATGGACTATGTATCTAAAAAGTACAAACGGTCTTCACTGTCTTTTATGTTTTCTGCTAATGAATGACTCATCACTGTCTTTCTATATTTTGTGCTAATGGGTTTAGCTACTAATTCTCCTCATTAGGGTTTTATGTGGAATGAAGAACACTATCTAATATGAAACAGTGATTTGTTTTGGGTACGAGTATTTTAGCTTAGGATCTAGTTGTGCATAATGCATCTTAAACATGTGCACTTGTATACTTGCTCTGAATTCCCTAGCTTCCGGTCATGTTTATTATATTTTGCATCTGCTACAGGTTTGGCATCACCAAGTCTCAAATTTGTATGGTGGGGGATCGCTTAGACACTGATATTCTATTTGGCCAGAATGGTGGTTGCAAAACTCTTCTTGTCCTTTCAGGTAATGTGGACACTTGTACTTGCATACCATCAGAGGGAACGCACAGCAGAAGACTGATAGAATAGCCCGGTGTTGGTGGAATCACAAATTTCCTTAATGTGCTTCACATATATTTGTAGACCAGTAAATAGACAATGCTCAAGAGAGATATAGGACCAACAAATATTTCCCTCCAATCAACACAATACAGCCAAAGTCCCACCAAACTGTGGTCCTTTGTCTTCACCAAAAGATGGTGTCTTGATACCTCCAAGACACTCCTAGATCCCTGAGTCTGCGTGCTGTACATGGGGCTGTACACTGATCCATAATCCCTCTTTCCTTCCCTGCAACATACTCTCTTTCAATGCAAACATACTCCTCCTTTCCTTCAATAATTCTTTGAAGGCATCAGACACATATTCCCCCCCTCTGTCTGCTCTCAAAGTTTGCACTTTGCACCCAAACTCATTCTTAGCCATAGCAACAAATTGCTTGAAGAAATGAAAGACATCTGACTTTTCTTTTAGGGGATATACCCATAAATTAATCTATGAACGGAGCAAAATAAAGATACTGTCCCAAAGATGGTGTCCTCACATGCATGACTGTCTATGAGCTGTAATTTCCTGTCAGGTCTCACAGATCAGTCTCTTGGAAGGCATTCCCGTGCATTTTTCCCAATATGCCCCTGCACAAAAATGTATAGGAGAAGAAAGCATAACCTGTACCATCCATGTCACTGCAACAACTCCAAACTGTGATAGCTCACATGGCTGCACCTTGCATGCCATGATTCTGCATTTTTCATTTCTATTTTTGTCTGTGAAGCCAATCCTCAGACAAGAAGGATTTTTGTGAATAGAGATGAGTTTTTTTCAAAAAAACTCAGATCAGATCATGACCGAGTGTGATAGACAGCTGCATACAGGTTCTCAGGATGTGTTTGAAGGTTACTTCCACTTGTGGTTGCTGAGGAGATGCCCTGATCTCCATGCTGATGCGGCAGTATGCTGGATTGCTTGCTGTATGCTGGAGTAAATGCGAGGCCTGGATGGTGGAAATGAAGGTCAGGCTTCCTGGAATGAATGCCCAAAAGTGGAGAGCTAGGGCCCCTTTAATAGGGCCTGAACCTGGCCAACTGTGTCAGCCAGTTGGGCGACCAGGTCAACTGACCTGTGTCAGCCAACCAGCCAACATGGTCAGCCCAACTGGGAAACCTGGTCCAGCTTGGTTAAGTCCACCTGTTGCCTGATTGTGCCTCGCTGGCCCAGGCAATGGTGCGCATGTTGGCGCCTTTGCTGGCCCTGAATCCTTGCCGAAAAGGATAGAATTGGACATGCTTATTATGCTTTCTGGTTTGGTTAAGATGATAGAGTTGGAATGATATGTTACTTCCTTTTTCAGAAGGTAAGAGAACTCTCAAAAGCAATTCTGTGTTCCAGCTCAACAGTAGCACTGTGCTTTGTTTTGTTCCACACTGTTTTACTGTTGTTCGATTCAGCTGGTTAATACAGATGTCAAGTGAATTTGCTTGATGCCTTGTGGTGATGCTGTTATCCAATGGTTGAAGACGACCCGAATTGTCATTGCAGTGTCTCAGTATGCATTATTGATAAAGTTTGTGTACTATGCTTTTAATATATGAGGCAAACAATGGTCATTGTATTTATTTGTAAATCTTGGTTTTTGTTTGGCAGTTGGCTTTCTGTGGAGTGATTTTGAATGTTGATGATGGAAGGGATTCTGAATTATTTGAGATTCTGGCAGGTGTTACTAACCTGGAAACCCTTAAGGATCCGGCAAACAATATCCAGCCAGACTTCTATGCAAATAAAATATCAGATTTACTGGCCAAAAAAGCAATCGTTTGAGAACGGAAGCTTATATTATTTCATCATAATATGGGGCCACATGTACAGTTATTTTTTGGTTTTGAGCAGATTAAATTTCTAGTTTTTCCTTAAAATTTTCTACTTTTTCTCTGCACATGTAAATTACCTGCATTCAGACTCTGCAAATGTATATTACCTATGCCCAAGACTCTCCGAAGTATCAGTTTTCATCAGATCGTCAGGAGAGGGTGAAAAATATTCTTTTGCATGTCCTAGGGATATATCTTCCCAGTTGACTTCAGCAAATCTAGGAAACTATACATTGTTTGGGATATATGCTTCTATGATATCCCTAATTGCTTCTCACAGTAAATCAGGAAGCCATGTAAGTTGTCCTCCAATTCTGATGGTTCTGATACTGTGATATTAAAGAGACTGCTTTTGGCACACAAAGAATTCCTGTGTGGAGATGTTTCAATGAATTTTCCCATGTGGTGAAGGTATATGGCTGTATACTCAAGCTGATTATTTTTCTTGAATGAGTCTATCCATATATATTTTACAGCAGGAAAAGTTTATCTGAGGTGACCACCTCTTTTTGGGGAAAAGAATGATATAACCCCCCTCTTTCTCCCGTCCTATGTATTACAACATCAGGGTTTCTCACTCTGAAATGTGAGAGAAACCCAGCAGAGCATCGAGGATGAACTATGAGAAATGCTGTCTACAAATTGCCTCAATTCTTGCCTATTCCATTTTGCTACCATGCAGGGTGTCTTTGTTCATCTGTTAGTATATCCCTCAACACAAAATGGCTTGCATTTATCCTGAATGTTACAATTAACTTAAATGACAGCCTTGACAGAACTGCACAGCATAAGAAACATGTACGTAAATTGGTGATGAGGCCAAACATCAACTTTTGTATTAACCGTTTGGGAAATATGTTCACCCATAAGCATGGACGAGTCTCCCATAAACGTGTAATCATGCACTAAGCTGAATAAAATATAAAATAATGTAAGATTTATACCATATATTTTCGCAAATTTTACTTCAGGCTTAATGATATTCTGTAGATCGTTGCTTTCCATCATTGTGATTCGACAATCAGATGAGAATTTGGGCTTGTTGCATTAATTAATCAATTATCATTGATTCAGCTAGCGCATCCAATTCCTTTCATAATTTCTCATTCTTTAGTAGCGTGCTCTAAAGAATCCAGTCAGCAATTGTGAAAACTAAGATATGGGCCTTGTGCTAGCAAGTGATCAAGAGAATCTGTTATTTGCAGCTCGGGGTTACATGTATGTCTGCACTTGAATATCGAACTCCATAGTGAGGGACGTACAAGATTTTGTATCACAATGTCCTCACAATGGAGAGTTGCCTTCTTGAGCACCTTGGGTTGGTCATCCCTCTTCCTATTATTCTCTTGGTCGTACTTGATCGTTGTTGCAAGGTTTTGCTACATGGCCATATGTTGGACCGTTCTTGCAATGCTCAATACACCAAATGCTACTTCAAGTACTTGCCCTAGCATGGTCTAGGTTAAATGAGCTATATAATTCCTCTATTTGTTAGGTCTAGGGGTTCCTTGTCCTCCTCAATTACTAAGTTATCGCTCAATCCCTTGGCTTTGTTGAGAGGTCTCGTGTCTTGAGGATATGTTGAAACTCTCAACTATACAAGTTGAGAGTCCTCAACTTGCATGTTGCTTGGGCCTATTTTGTCCTTGGCAAACCTCTAATCCAAAACTACGAAGAAAAACTGATGCACCTTTGACAAACCCAAGTTGAGGCACAAATGTCACAACATCGCTCTCCTTTCTCAACTTAACTATTGCACTGTTTTAAAATACCTTGACCATTTGGATGGCAATGTTGAGTTCAAGTGCAACACCAATACTTCAAAGCTAAATGGCATGTGAAGTCCAAAGTCATTATCAAGCCAAGGGTGGATTCGCATCCTTTGAGTTCATGAGGAGCATTCCCCAAACATTTGTAAGAAATACCTTTGGAAGAGCTCCAAATGCTCAATGCTTCCAACCATATTATTCTTAGTGCACCTCACAAGCCCCTCACAACCAAGGATAGAGTGTGTCTTGTTGCCTAGTGGGCAACCCCCCAAAGCTCGTCCTTAGCTCCTATAACACTCCAAGATCGATGAATAGATCGCTCACCCCCAAGTTGTAAGTTTAATGTTATTTTGATAACAATACTTCAAGCTCCCAATGACTAGATTATGTCCAACCCTCTAAATTGCAGCCGTATTGAGTCAACGCACGTCATGTCTTTGGTAAGTGAACTAAGAATTGTGACACATTGTCATACTTTTGTGCAATAGAAACTACTTCGCATGCTCAATATGATGGCTCACACAAAGTTGCACTCCAAATCTTTCCCTCTCTACACTAGGATTCCATTGCCCCCACTCTTGCTTCAAACTACCAAGGGTAGGCTTAAGACAATAGTACAAGGACCAGTGCTTACATACCTACATAGATCCACTTCTCCCATTCTTTGAGGATATCCAACTTGGTTTTAGCCATCTAGGCCTAGTTCTCAACTTCATCTCATTCTTTGAGTTTTTATAGTACGTTTTAATATATTTTGGAGCTTGGTCTTGTGAAGGTCAGTATGAACTCTTGTATAGTTTGTAACTGATGGGAAAACTAATTTCAAACAATATATTTTATGACTAGGAGGTCCTTAGTCCTTCATATGGTGCTTCATGTTAAAATTTTTTCACCTCGTCATGATATACTCCTTCGATGAGAAACTAGAAACTATAGGTAATACCAAGTGGTCTTCATGGCCTTCTTCATGATTGGATTTTTTGTCAGTAATGAGGTTCCTTCTCTTGTGAGGATTTCATGATGATGTCTAGGGTAGGTTTAAGTAATCATGATTTGGTAAAACAATTTGTGTCTTTGTGCGATGCTAACATGTGGACTTCAAAGTTGTTGGTGGCCTCCAAACCTCGAGATGAGATGTATTGAATTTTCTATAGGCCCATATTACTGCTTGAAATTTGATCCCAATCAATCTTATGGGCCTTACTATTGCATCTTGGTAAACTAGGTAGTATGCATCTTCTACATCACCATAAAGTCCTTGGTCAGAACAAAGGAAGCTTCCTTCATGAAGTGATTCCCTTGGTCACTTACAAACTTGATGGGGCAACAAAAGTGACATGATATGCTTGGAGGTAAATGTTTAGGTTCTATGAGTTTTGAGTTATCCAATAGTGCTTTTGCCTCAACATACTTAGTCATGTAATCAGTTGGAACAAGATTGTATCTATTTTGTGTTGCTCGAGTGCTTTGCTTGAAGGGTCCCAATGATCAAGCTCCCATCTTTGGAAAGTTTCCCATGGTCTGCTCAGTTGAGTGGGCATAAGATTACTTGGAAGGGGTTTCCCTACTTGTTGGCACTCATCACACTATTTGCAAAATTGGAGTACAACTTGAAACAAAGGCTCCCACCATAGCTTGTCAACACAACCTTATGGGATAACTCTAAAATGTTCACTTGTGATTTCTTAGTGTGCCTCATCAAGAGCTAATGGTCGCTCATGTGCCAATAAGCATCACCAAAGTAGACCATTGGCTCCTTGCCAATAGAGTTGGCTTGCAATAAGAAATTGGCATCTTGTTGAATCTAGCTAATTGCACTTTCTATGTAAAGTGTGGGACCACTTAGGATGATGATAGAGTAAGTTAAAATTTATCGAATAGAATGTACGATTAAGGCAATAGAGTTGGCTTGCAATAAGAAATTGGCACCTTGTTGAATCTAGCTAATTGCACCTTCTATGTAAAGTGTGGGACCACTTAGGATGATGATAGAGTAAGTTAAAATTTATCGAGTAGAATGTATGATTAAGGCACCAAGAGAGAGGCCCTTTGCATGGTCTATAGTGTTCCGTAATTTTTCTACTACGTACTTCGCAACCCTTATAGTTTCTAGGTAGACCATTAAGCATTTCTATAATTGATCAATGAAACAAAATTCACATATAAATGGTACGAAAGTCTATGGAAATTCAACCTTAAAATCATTCATAAACCTAAGAAGAACCATTGTGGAGGAGTAGAGATCCTCTCTCTATTTGTCATTGAAAAATGTGATTAGCTATTTCTCATTGTGGTGGTATCTCGAAGTATCAACAAGCTCCTTCCCTTAAAGAATATAGAAGCTTAATCCCCAAAAAAATTCTACCTATTCCTCATACCTTTGATGGATGGGATACTAGATAAAGTAATTGGGCATGAATTATACTCCTCCATGAATGTCTATAGTGGGTACAACCAACTTTTAGTTGTTGAAGAAGACCCTTGAAATATAGCTTCTATAACCAAATGGGGTGTGCTACGTCATGCATTCAAGCTGAGGAATGTCCATTACACCTTTTCAAAGATTCATGTCGGAAACATTAAGCGACTACATCATATAGTTCATGCCCATTTGTTTAGATGAATTTTATGAGCATACATTTGAGGAGGCTACCTCATTTACCTCAAAATAATTCAACGTTGTCAAGGGAGTGTTTTTAGGGCTATATGTCTATGTTGATTTTGGGGCATTTCCTTAAAGAAAGTGGTGGATAGATATTCTAATATGTTTGTATGGTTGATATCTATTGTGTTTACCTCAACTAGAGATTGAGCAAGCAGTTCTAAAGAAACTCCTTTTGAGTTCCTTAGTGCATGTATATAAGGCCAATGCACAAAAGGTGGTCTAACTCTTCTTTCACTTATTTAGCATAGTTAGGATTCATGCATATCTTTGTTGTTTTCCGGGTCAAGTATTAAGTACAATGTATCAATGTGTCTTCAACTCTCAAGTGGAACTTTGCACGACTGCAAATCCGTATAGTCCCATGCAAAGATGACTTGATATCCTTCAAATAGCTATATAATCCAAGTTTACATACTTGGGAGTCAAGTTTCAATTCACGTTCACAGTTTGAGGTTTCTCCTATATGCCCAAGTTCAATTCTCAATATCCATAGAGGACTTGAGTCTTCTTTTGAAATATGTTCTTCTTCTTTTAAAATATGTTCTGCTTGAGGACTTGAGTCTTCTTTTAAAATATGTTCTCCTTCTCAATCCTCCAATAAATTGGCCAGAAACATAGTTTGTTGTTGTGCAATATTCTCAGCCTTTTGGGTTCCTTTCAAGTCAGTTGTTACTTGGAATGAATCAATCTTTCTCAATGGGGATACTTTAAGTTTCGTTAGCTTGCTCTTGATATCCATTGCAACTCATCCACAGTGTACTTAACAAGGATTTATTGTTTGTCAATCGAGGTTATTATTACCTATGTTTCCCAATTGTGTATAAGATTAGCCACCTTCAACCAAGGCCTACCAAGAAAGGAGGGATAACCATTATCTTTCATGGTGAGTACTATTAGGTTAAGTGTGAAAAATATGCCACTAGTGCTTAGACACGTATCTTGTAGCATGTAGTTAGGAATGGTTGGCATTTAATAATCCATTTGCACTCTAAAGGGCCACCAAATTATGGTGTTTCAATTTGCATTTTTTGGTGAGTTCTTTGAAAATAATGTTTACTACAGAGATGCCATCAATGGTAACACCCTTACTAGTGGTAGCATGTAGTTAACACCCTTATAGGGGGTAAGTCAAAACATCGAGCGACTGTGTTCCAGCGAGCCCAAAGTTCAAGCGACACTTATGAGGAACTTTGTCTAAACCTGTAGGAGCAATAAATTTTTAGTAAAAATGGTTGAATCTACATGACACTATTACAAATTGTTTTAAATTATTTTTTGTATGATTCTTGGCAACTTACAAAGATTAAACTTACTATTGGATAACTCATAAATCCATGCAAGTCAGCAATCATTCAATGAATACCAAAGGGAAAATTCTTGGCAACATACAAAGAGAAAACCTATTATTCGATAAATAATAAATGCATGCAAGTTCGCAATCATTCAATAGATACAAAAGGAAAAATGTTGCAATGTCTACACCTCGAGGCGATCACTCAAAATCATGTAAGGTAGCATGTGAGTTGAACAGGTTTCTTTATTTTATGGAGTTACATACATGGCAACAATAGTCCCACCAATGATATAGAAGCTCCTCCTAGCAAAATCTCTCACAAACAACTATTTGTAGCTCATCTATTTTCATGCTACTGACACGATTTAATCCATTTTGTACACGAAATGATCACATGAATAAAATGTTTAAACTATGGAACTAATAAATTATTGATCACCTTATGACCATGATGATGCTAACTAAATATGGATCACCTTCATATGTCCTTGACCATGTATACACCTCTAGGATGGAGGGAGGAAACCAAGGACACAGACTCTATATGAGAAAAATCCATGGTCATAATTAAATATAGAGTTTGATAAGGTCCGACTCTCATGAAACAAAGATAAGTATAAAATTTCTAAAGATCTAGGATTTTGAAACTTTAACATGATAAATGTATTCATTCATATCATTCCGATCGTTTTGACTACAAACATGACCATATTTGGAGTCCAATTGACCAAGTTATGGCCCAAATAAAATTGGCAAGAGGAGCCTCCCAAGAGGCTGCGATATCGCGGCCTCTAGGGAGGCTCCTCCTCCCATTATTTTTTTGCCTTGAAAATGGAAATTGCACAAGAAAAACACATACTTTGACCCCTTTCTTCCACCCCTCCTTCATTGACCCTTGAAAAACATTGCCAAACATTTTCAGAAATTGTTGTTTGTCTATAAGACAATTGATTACTCACAATATCATGGGTAGGACAACAACTATAAAAGTAAGCAATGAATGCTACTTTTTGAACATATAACATCACACTAGAATGTCAAAAGTTATGAAATTCCTCGCTCGAACCATCACCTCGCTCGAACGCAGTTGCTCAAATTCTGGTAATCCTCCTTCATAGGGATGCCACCAATGGTAACCCCCTTACTAGTGGTAGCATGATATTACTCCATAGATGCCACCAATGGTAACACCCATACTAGTGGCAGCATGTACTTAAGAATGATTGGCCTTTTATAACTTCAAAGGTGACAAATGAAGGTGCTTCAATTTCCATTTTTAGGTGAGTTTTTGAAGATGATGTTTACTCTAGACCTGCCATTAGTGTAACACCCTTAATAGTGGTATGCATGATCCCTACCAAGAACACTTATTTCATTAATTTTGGACTTGTCAATGTACAAATTCATTTTAATAGATACTTTTAGACTAGTTTATGGATAAAATTTAAGGAAAAACTCACTCTTCAAAACACAGATAAAAACATAAAAACAAGCAATTTTTAAGAGTGTTTTGAAGGAAATAAAATCAAATTATACAAACGTAACACAGATAAGCTACACCAAAAGATAAGAAACAATAGCAAACGAAGCTAAAAGTATGAAAATTAACATAACTTCTTAAATAGACTGGTGCACGGTCCCGATTCATTTTTGTACTTAAATTTCTATGCAAAAATCTACTTTATGAAAATATCCTTCCAAAACCAAAATATGACACTACCCTTTTGAAATAAAGAGTTTATTTACTTACACTATCATTTTGTACTAATAATGCAAAAACTAAGAAATGTAATTCTTAAATTACTCTATATTGTAGAAATTATAGTATAATTTTTCATTTTTAAGAATCCTTATTTAAAAGGTTTAACTTTTTCTTAACTTATTAATAACTTTAATAAATAAAAGTCCTTTAAATCCATGGATAAACTATATATATATATACGGGTGTGTGTGTGTGTGTGCACGCGCACGTACATACATACATACATACATACATACATACATCATACATACATACATACATACATACATACATACATACATACATACATACATATATATATATATATATATATATATATATATATATATATATATATATATATATATGATCCATGCATTAGATTAATTTACCCTGAGAGTCCTCTAAAATCTCCAAGACTTAATAATAGTGTTAATAAACACTTTCAGAGTTTCGAAACTCTAAAATCTCCAAGAGTTGATAATGGTGCCAATAAACACCTTTCAGAGTTTCAAAGAGCAAAAATGGTATAATCTCAAAGAACTTTATAATGGTGCCAACAAACACCTTGCAATAGTTACAAAGGTTTTTTAAGCAAACACTTTCAAATGACATATCTTGATGGAGGGGGAAAGAGAGGGAAAGAAGTAAAAGGAAGAGGAAAGGAGAGAGAGATAGAATGGAGGGAAAAAGGAGAGCAAGAGAGGGAAAGAGGGGAGAGAGAGAGAGGGGGGGTAAGGAAGCTCTTGCACTGCCGTGGCAGCACACACCCAAAAAAAAAAAAAGGGCGTAGTCCCTTGCATTGCCATGGGGGGGGAGAGAGAGAGAGAGAGAGAGAGAGAGAGAGAGAGAGAGAGAGAGGGGAGGGGAGGGAAAGAGGAGAGGGAGAGGGAGAGGAGAGGGAGAGGGAAGAGACGCATTATCTTGCGGCAGTAAGAAATTTACAAAAAGGAAGGGAGAGGGAGAGGGGGGGGAGGGGAGAGGACGGAGAGAAAGAGAGAGATTGAGAGAGAGAGAGGGGAAGAGGAAGAGAGAGAGAGAGGAGGGGAGACGAGAGAGAGAGAGAGAGAGAGAGAGAGAGAGAGAGAGAGAGAGAGAGAGAGAGAGGGGGGGAAGGGGAAGAGAAAGGAGAGAGGAGAGAGGAGAGAGGAGAGAGGAGAGGGAAGGGAAAATGGGAGATGAAAGGGGAAGAGAGAAGGGAGGAGAGATCTCTTGCGCTGCTACGATAGCATGAATTTTAACACAAAAAAGGAGGAAGGGGAATGGGAGAGGGAAAGGGAGGGGAGAAAGGGAGAGGAAGAGGGAGACGAGAAATAATTTTAAAAAAATAAATTTAATTAGATAAGAGGGGAGAGTGGGTGATGAGGAGGAGGGGAAGAGATCACGCTGCCATGGCAGCACGCCCTTTTTTTTTTTTGGGTCACCTCCATCTTGAACAAGGGAGGGAGGAAGGAGAGGAGAAGGGAAGAGAGAGGGAGACAAGGGAGGAGAAAGGAGAGGAAGAGGGAGAGGGGGAATGGAGCGCAACACGAGGGACAAGGAGGGAGAGGGAGAGGGAGAGGGAGGGCAACGTGAGGGAGAGGGACTAAGGGAGGGGACCACGATGGGGGTGAGAGTAGAGGAAGGACAAGAGTAGAAGGAAGAGGGAGAGAGGAAGGGAGAGGGAGAGAGGACAAGAAGAGTAGAGGAGGGAGGAATAAAATTAAAAAAAAAAATAATTAGATAGGTGGGTGACGAGGAGGAAGGGAAGAGCGCAAATTTTTTATTATTTTTATTATTTTTATTTTTTAAAATTTATTTTTATTTTTTGTCACTGCCACGGAATGCGATCTCTTGGGCACACTATACAACCTCTTGACTTTGAGGTCAAGAGGACATTTGAAAGGGTGGGGAAGAAAGGGAGCAAGAGAGAGAGAGAGAGAGAGAGAGAGAGAGAGAGAGAGAGAGAGAGAGAGAGAGAGAGAAGGGGGGGGGAGAAAGACGAGGGAGAGAAGGGAGGAGAAAGGAGAGGGAGAGGGAGAGGGGCAGGGAAAGGGGAAGGGGACCGCAACACGAGAGAGAGGGAGAGGGGAAAGGGAGCACAACACAAGGGAGAGGGAGAGGGAGAGGGAGAGAGGAAGGAAGGGGAACACGATGAGAGGGAGTGTGTGATTGAAAAGGGAGAAGGAGAGGTGAGAGTCATTATACTTCCCTCAAGGAGAGGTGAGACCCCAATTCTCCCCTAATGAGACATCCTGGCAGTAAGGAGATGAGTGTCCACGTATTGTTTGCATGAATACATTTGATTTCTGCATGCATGGCCCAAATTCATTTGTCTGATTGTGGACACTTGAGAGCAGCATTGACAGTGGGTGGTTCAAAATCATCAGCAAACATGCTGAAATCATGCATGACAAAGGGGACTATGTAATCCTGGAGGCATGCAGGAACCATGCGTTGGCGACACGGTCAATTAGGAATTGAACTGGGTGGAGGTGAATTTGGATGCTTAGATGAACTACTAGATTCAAAAGAGGGGGAAAACATGGATGTTGGGATGGAGGAATTGGTTGAGGGGGTGGGTAGCAATGGAGTAGAAAGAGGGAGTTTCAAGAGAAGAAGGGGAAAAAAGAATGAGCTCAACTGGTTCGACAGGTTGCTCTTACATGGGCAAATCTAAATCAACTTTGTTGTCTCCTCCTGGTTGGTATTCCATAAAACATACATCTTCTTATCTTGCGACTGGATGGACAGTAAAAATGATAACCTGTGCTGTTGTGATCAAGTCCCATGAAATAGCAGAGGCAGCTCTTTGGTTCAAGCTTGGAGCGATTTTCATCTGGAACATGAACTAGGGCCTTGCAACCAAAAACTTTAAAATGGGAGACATCAGGCTTCATACCTATCCATAGCTCTTCAGGGGTGTGCATGTTGCATGCACGACTTGGAAGGGAGTTTATAATGTCCACAGCAAGAGTGAATGCTTCGCCCTAGAAGTGTGATGGGAGGAGCTGAGCTTGAAAAAGCATGCATCAAGTCATTTCTCCCGTGGTTCAATTCATTCGCTCTGCTATGCAGCTCTCTTGAGGAGTATGTGGAGGCATGATCTGACGAGCGATTCCATGTGCTTGGCAGAATTCCGTGAACCAAAGGGAGCAATATTATCCCCCACCATCAGTGCGTAAAGGACTTAAGCTTAGAGGGAAGTGATCGGGGGAGGCATTTCTCAGTCGAGAAAACGGCGAGCAGTCGGGAGTGACCGAGGGAGGCATTTCCCGATCGCTCACCGTTTTCCCGTTGGGAAATGTCGACCACGCATCACTTTTCGAGCGTTGAGGGCTTGAGGGAGTGTGTGTGACCGATGACGCAAGTCGTGTACTGCCAGTTGACAGTCGGTGGCGGGATGACATTTGGCGCATCATTTGGTTAGCTTGGTGCGTCCTTCGATTAGTTTGGTTAGTTTGGTGCACGAATTGCATGGCACGTGTTGATTGGCTATGACACGTGACTTGTAATACTGTGACGTGTGGCATTTTTGGCTACTGTGGTGCTTGTTTATTGGTTGAGTGTGTGTGCTTGTACATTTTTGATGCGTGGCATTTGGGTTGTGGTGCATGTGTTTTGTTAGGCGAGTGAGTATACAGGGGAGTGGGGTGAGTGATTTTGAATGCATGTGGAGTGAGTGTAGAGGGAATGGGGTTAGTGATATGTGTGGAGTGCATGTGTTTTGTTAGGTTAAGGAGGAGTGCGGAGGGAGAGGTGTTTGGGAGGAGAGGGCAGAGGCAGATCGTGTTGAAGGCATGGAGGCTGATTGTGTTGAAGGTGCGAAGGTAGAGGTTTTTGGGAGGAAAGTGCGGAGGGATATTGTGTTGAAGGTGCAGAGGCAGTGATGGTTTGTGTTTTCATAGTGTTTTCTTTGTGTTTTAGTTGGCTTTTTTGCGTTTGAGTGTGGCTGATTTGTTTATTTGTTTGGTTCTAGTGCTTGTAATGGATTCAGTCGTGGAGGTTCCCTCTTTTTTGTTGGGTATTAGTGAGGATGTTGAGGTGCTGGTGGTTTCTGATTCCACAAAAGGTGATGTTGTTGCTTTTGCTACTGTTGGGGCAATGTTGTTGGGGATTTGGTAGTTTGTTTGGGCGAGGATGAAGATCCTATTGGCACTGGTTGTGGATTTGTTTCGGACGGGTTTGCATGCGCTAGTTCTGAGGATTTTCACGACTCTTGCGGTGAGAGTTTGGTTGCATGTGCTAATTGTGGTATTTTTGCTGGTGTTCTTGTTTTTTAGGATTATTTCTATTCTTTTGTAGGTACGAAGGATGCTGGTGCAGTTGTTGTGGCTTGTGTTAGTGGGTTTCTTCTTTTGGATCCAGATTTGGAGAGAGAGATTGAGGAGGGTGGTGAGAATAGGAGTAGTGACAAGGATAATTGGGCCCATGGTAGGTTTGATTCTTGGCGTCGTGTGGAGGGTCTCGATGTGTCTTTGCCTATTGAGGAGTTAGATTTGAAGGTATTTTCAGATATGTTGAGCAAGTTCATTCTGTAGGTGTGCAAGAAGAGGGGTGATGGTGGTTTTTACCTGTCGGCAACTTTGCTTGCTTTGTTTAAGTCCTTTAGTAGGATTCTACAAAGTTTCAGGAGCATCGTGTAGCCAGACAGCACCGGGATTGTAGAAGTTCCATTCGACATTTTTAAGAATCCTTTATTTTCGAAGGCTAGGACTTCTTTGGCCAGTGCTAGGAATCAGTCAGTTAGGATGGATGGGTTGAAGGAAACTAAGAAGAGTGAGGTAGTTGGTTTGAAAGACGAGATGCTGGTTTTGAGTGATCCTGATTTTTCTGCTTTTCATCTGAGGGGGCTTCAGAAGCGGTTCGCTTTCTTTTTGTTGATTCGTTTCACTGTCAGAGGTGGTACCGAGTTGCATGGGATACAACAGGCGCAGTTTGTTCGAGGACGAGATGCTTTTGGAGAGTTTGTAGAGTAAGTGATTGATTTCTGTAATTCTTTGTTTGTGATTTTGTGTGGTGTGTTTAATGCATTTGTTTTATTTGGTTAGGTTCAATGAGAGGCTTACGAAGAATCATGTAATGAGTGTGAAGAGATTTAACATGGAGCATCTTCGGAAGCCTGTGAAAAGCTATGAGCATGATTTTGTTTTCACTTTTGATCGTATGATGTGGCACATGCCACCTATTGTGGATGGTGATGATAACTTGTTGTATGCTTTCCTCTAGCCTATCGACAATCTGCATTTTGTGGTATGTGTGTTTTGAATTTGCATTGTTTTTTGATGTTTTGTGTCTGTGTAATTATGAATTCGTGTTTGTTTTCCTTGTAGATTTGGTATAATCGTAATTGGGTGGGGATTAAGACCTTGAAAGGTTTGGTGTGCTGTATGTTGGATACTATGGGTGTTGGGGTCAAGGGCAAGTTTAGCAATAAGTCTTTGTGGTCTACTACTTTCATTCGTTTGTCTTTTGCAGGGGTTCCTATTGAGGTTTCAATGAAAATTTTGGGTCATCATTGTGTTTCATCTTTCAAAAAATACAATGCTATGGAGGAGATGCAGATGCGTGCTTGTGAAAGTTTGATTAAGAGGCCCTATGATGAATTTGGAAAGAGAAGGACTTATGAAGTTGTGTTGGGAGAATGTATGGCTCAATACTCTCAGATTGTTGATGGAGTTGTTGATTGTGGTGCTAGCGGTGGTCTGTTGAGGGATTCTGGAGGTTCTATAGCTAAATTTGTTTTGAATGAATCTGTTGATCTTGAGGTTGGTTGTGGTTCGGGTGAATTGGTTGGCAGCGGCGCTTGTGTTGGTGGTGCAGCGTTTTCATCTTCTGGCCATTGTCATGTTTCTTTTGGTGGTGGTTCTTTTGGATCTAGTGGTGTGGGTCTTTCTTCTAGTGGAGTTTCTTTTGTATCTAGTGGTGCGGGTCTTTCTTCTAGTGGTGGTTCTTTTGGATCTGGTGGTGGATCAAGTCTATGCTCAGGTGGTCTATCGGATGTTTTCGGCGGTGGTTCAGCTTGTTGTTCTATTGGTGTTTCTGTTGGAGCTCTTCCTCTTGGTGTTGATGTTAAGAGTTTCAAGGACGTTGATGATTTCAGGGTGGCTTTGCATGAAGATGACAACTTCCTTCGTGAGATGGTTCACTATTGCGCGGATGGGTTTGATTCGTCTGTTGATAGGTTGTGTGGTTGTTCTAGTTCTGCGAAGTATAATGTGGTAGGATCATTCAAGAACTGTGTGTTTAACTTCTATGGCAGTCCGCCTGTGGTGGAGGAATCTACAGAGAAGTAAACTTTGGATGTAGTTTTCATCGTGTTTCGATGGAATTTTTGGTTGATATAGTTAGTTATGGTTTTGGTGGGATTTGCCATTTTGGCTGTTGTCTTAATTTCACCTGCTGCAGTAGGTTAACTTATTTAAATATACTTTGGAATTCTACTTTTGATTTTTATTTATTGCGTGGCATTTTTCTATAGGTTAATATTGTCATGGAATGGGTACGTGTTAATTGGAGGTTCTGTCTGGTGAAGATTTTCTTGCATGGAATGTTGACGTGTGCATTGGTGGTTGATTTAAATACCAGCGAGCTATGAGTTAAATCGTGTGTTAGGTTATTCTGGAAAACAAGATAGTTTAATCTAACGGCTAAGATTAAATTCTCGCCGACCTCAGACTTTGACAGAGTTGAAACTTTTCTAAGACTTTTCCTTTGTATTATAGAAGATGAAGGAAAACATTATGAGAAAAATAATCAATGAAGGATATCACAAACATCTGAATGCACTAATTCTAGAGGGCGTGAGGCTCATCGAACAAAGCGAGAGAAAGGAGATTGACTTTGCTTACCTTAATGGCATACTTCACAGACCTCTTGAGATCGAGAGCACATGGTTCCATCCCTCAAACCAAGTGTCATCGTTGTATCTCTTCTAGACGCTGCATGATTTTCGTTAGTCTTGAGAAAAACGAGACACTTGAAATACAAAGGAATAGGAAAATCAGGTAGCATGCAGCAGTACCTCGATCAAGGTATTGCAATCAATGAGGATGTGACACCTGGTGCAAGCTCTACTTGTTTGGTAATCCTATGTGGCATTCCTGTGTATATTTGTGTATCTCGATCAAGGTAAGGCCAACAAATGTGACATAAATTACATGTGGCATAAGGTCATGTAGGTGGCACAAGCTAGCTTGATTGAGGTATTACATGTAGCAAGCCTAGTCTATACGTGGTCGCCAATCCTACATGGCATGTTACCTCAATCGAGGTATTCATCGCCCACATGGTAGTTGATGCATCCTAAGTGGCATAGACTTACATGTCGAAAACCTCGCGATCGAGGGCATCTTACATGGCAAATACACAACATGCTCCTACATGTCTACATGGTTGCTATCGCTCGCACTTATGGCATACCTTGATCGAGGTATTAATCTACCCGTGCATAATTAGGTAACAAATTAGAAAATTTAATTAGATTGCATACTAACTAATCCTCGATTAGATACCTCGATCAAGGAATCTAATCTAGTATTAGTTAGATTAATGGGCTAGCTAACTACTAACCTGCATACTAAATTAATCTAGCTAATCCTAGATTAGATACCTCGATTAATCAATTAGACTTGCATTAGATGTAGTTAGGATTAATGAATTAGACTTGCATTAGTAGTTAGGATTAATCAATTATTAGTCTAATAATTAGTCAATTAACTACTAATTATACTAACTAATCCTAGATTATATACCTCAATCGAGGTATCTAATTTAGGAGTAGTCAGATAAATTAGTAGGCGGGATAGTAGTTAAGTTAGTAGTTAGTAGTTAAGAGCTAACCCACATACCAATTAATCTAACCAAGATACCTCGATTAAGGTATTTAATCTAGGATTAGTTAAACTAATTAGTATGTAGGCTAGTAGTTATGCACCTTTGTAATAATTATGTGCATTAGTAGTAGTTAGCATTAATCAATTAGACTTGCATTAGTAGAGTTATGATTAATAATATAATTAGTAAATTAACTACTAATTAAACTAACTAATCCTACATTAGATACCTTAATTTAGGTATCTAATCTAGGATTAGTTAGTTTAATTATAGTAGTTAATCGACTAAGTATTAGACTATAGCTATTAACTACTAACTTAACTACTAATTAAGTACTAACTTAAGTACTAACTACTAACACACAAACTAATTAATCGACTAAGTATTAGACTATAGTTATTAACTACCAACTTAACTACTAAGTACTAACTATACTAACACACAAACTAATCTAACTAATCCTAGATTAGATACCTTGATTGAGGTATCTAATCTAGGATTAGTTGATTAATTAGTATGTAGGTTAGTAATCCCTTATCTTGAGACTAGGATTTGTCCTTGTCAAAGTAGAAAAAATAAAATTTGCTAGTGTTGACCTGGTAATAGAGGAACAGTGTGATAGAGCAACATTGTGCCAGAGGTGGCTCTTTAATCTGTGGGTTCTTCTTTAACAAGGAACAGAGATGCTAGGAGGGCTTGCAAGTCAACGTTGGAGTTGGTACACCTCCCTGCCTCCTTGACGTGGTCTGCAAGTTCTTCCTGCAGTTGTGAAACCTGATCATTATAGTTATGGAACTCTTGGTCCAACAAGAATTTGGCCTGGACCATAGCAAGTAGTGTTCAGTTAGTAGGAAAATATCTTTCATACCAATTAAAAAAGATCTGATCGGCATGCATGACCTCTTCATTGAATTGATAAGCATTTCTAGAAATCCAAATAAACCATAATGCATGTGCCCTGATGTATACCCATGTAGCATAAGGAAGTTTGAGTGCATCTCCCAATAGGTTCCCCTATCCTTAACTGAACAAACTTCCAAACGTTCCTTGCTCTGGGGCAAGCTATAAACAAATGGAAAATGTCCTCCTTGATATCAAAACAGTATTTGCATGTACCATCTCCCTTACCAATCCTAAGGATTCTGCAATTAGTCTAGACAGCCTTGTGTAGAATTAGCCATAACAAAGTGGACATTTTCTCTAGGATTCTTTTATCCCAGATCATTGCAAATCTATTACCCCATTTCCTTTCAGTATTAGAACTGTTCCATCTGGTATTTAGTTTGGTCACAACCTCTTCAATGCCTTCCGAGGGAGTGGGGATAGGTAAGAGGGATGAACCGCCTACCCAACCAAACTCTCTAGTGAAGTTTAGGACCCTGCCCCCTTTTTAGGTGATGTCTCCCTCCCACAACTATATTCCCTCATAATTAACTCTTGGTCTACATCACTGAGTCTGAATTCCCTTCTTATCTCAAGCCATGTCTTCCACTTGAAGTTGGTTTTGTCCCACACATCTCCCCACCATGTTAACCCCTTCTTTGAAAGATGCCATGCTTTCAGGAAGTCCTCATCACTTAACTGTTGTTTGGTGAAGAAGACAGACACCCACATTGAATCTAGTGTCATGAAGCTCCCTTTTCCAGAGAGGGTAATGTGACTCTTGATCTGCTCAAAGGCCCACCATCGAGTTTTCCAAAGCTGGCTCCCCTTGGTTGTGCAGGGTTCTGGGTTGCCTATGTGGCTGAGAGAAGAGGAAAGTCTTTCCATCTAGGGGCCCTATAAGGCCTGACATACTTGAAATTTCTGAGAAGGAGGTTAGCCCAGTCACTTTCAAGAGAAGTGATGGCTTTTATTATCCATGTGGCTACTAATTTGTAAGCTTCCAACTGTATATCAATAACTCCCAACACTCCTTCCTTTTTGGGCCTAGTACAGAAAGTCCATTTGACCTTGGCTATTCTTCTTCTTGTGTCACACCCCCCCCACAGGAAGGATCTGCAGATTCTTGTAAACTTTTCTAATTCTCTTTTGGAAGGACACCAACATGAGAGATAGAAAATAGCTATTGGGTATATGTAATGGTTTCGCACTACCCTCCTCCCTGCTAAGTTTGTATGCAACCCTTTGAGTCTGCCTATTTAAAAAAAAAAACCTTTCTAGAAACCATTCCCACCTACCTTTCATCTTAACTTTGAAACCCATAGGGATACCCAATAGTCTGAAAATTTGTCCATGAGGAATTCTCTTATAGCCCATCTGATCCAGAAGGTTTTGGGAGTCTCCAGTTATCAAGGCATACCCAATTTTCGAGCGATTTATTTTAGATCCAGATGCCATACAAAAAATATCCATACAATCCAAAGCTCTTTGTATATCTGCATCCGTGTTTCTAATGGTGAGAGTGGTGTCATCTGCAAATTGCTAGTTCACTAGATGCTTTCCTAAAGGGAGCTCAACACCATTAATTTCACCCTTTGACACTTGATCTTTTATTAGCCATCCCAAGGCATCAGTAGCTATGGCAAATAAGAGAGGAGCCAAAGGGCATCCTTGTCTTATGGATCTTTTCAGCATGAAGCTCTAGGACATCTCTCCATCAACACACACCTTTGCTGAGGCATTGGAGAGTAGTAGGGCAACAAAGGAGGTGAACTTGGCTCCTAGCCCCAAGCTGTTGAGGAATTGCAACATAAAATCCCAATTCAGCCTGTCATATGCCTTATCAAAGTCTATTTTTATTAAACAAATCTTTTGATTGCTTTCTTCAACATGTGTGTGGCCTTCCCATAAGTTGATAATTGCTTCCAGGAGATGTCCATTTTTTATGAATCCTTTTTGTTCTTGCAGAATCCAGTTGTCCATTTTACACCTCAATCTCAAAGCAATGGCTTTGGCATAAATCTTATAAGGACAATTTAACGTAGTGAGGGGTCTCAAGTTTTTTAGGATTGATCAGTCTCCTTCTTTTGGGATGAGCTTTATCACACCTCCATTTAGGTGGTTTAATAGAAAGCCTCGATCAACACTCTCTCTCCAAACAGCCAATAAAGAAGGTCCCACTGTGTCCCAGAAAAACTTGAAGAACTCTACAGGAAGACCATCTTCTCCAGGTGTTTTACCATTAGCCATTGAAAAGGATGCAGCCTACCTCTTTAAGTTCCTATAGGGAGAGATCATTTTCTAGATGAATTCTATCTAGGGAGAGATGTCAATTAAGTTTGAATAATCCCATCGAGTTATTAACAATGTTGAGCTTGTATTGCCTCAATGGACTATTTCCTCCATTGTTGAAATCTAGAACATTGTATTGTTCTTGGTCAAAATTGTTGGCCCCTTTGTCCTTGTCTTTCCTCATTGCTCTATGTTGTTCAATTGCCTCTAAAGTTGAAAGGGATGGTAGGTCCTAGATAACACCTACTGTAATTCTTAGATGTTGAAATTATATAACTCTTCTACCTAGACTATAAGTCCACATACCTTCCTTTATCATGCATGCCACTAGCTTTGGAGTTTAATTTGGGATGACTCACCTTTATAAGAGTTTGCTAGAGGTGCTTAAAGGATACACGATCCTGATTCTAGCACTTATAAATGTTGGAATACTAGGTTTAGGGTGAGTTTGGCATATGTTCAAGTGCTTTGTCTAAATTTAGTTTTCATGCACTCTCCTCCTTAAGATTCTTGCCAAGTGCAAAAGTGTGTACTCACAGCTACTACAAGTCTTGCTAGAGCACTCCCAACTACTACATATTCTACAATTTTTATCTTTAAATTTCCCTTAAAAGTCTCCCTTACTCTACTTGTATGCCTTTTGTCACCTAGGTTATGAATGCTTTAATCTAGCACTCATAGATCTTGGCTAGATTTTAACCATCTTGGACCAAGTAGCAATTTACCACTCATAGACTCTAATGCCACAAATGCTATATTTTGATAATTTTGAGCCAAATAGTGGATTTGGAAGCTAGGTTGGATGAATTCTCTCTACCTAAGCACTTGGTTGATATTAGTTTTCTATTCTTCAAATTTTCAAGGGCTTAGTTTCTTGCAATTAGACATTGTCATCCAACTAAGTTTTTCTCCTTTCCTTCCCTCATTACTTATTGATTGCCTTATAGTTAAAACTAGGTTGATGGGACCAAGTGCATTATGAGAGAAGACGAAGTTTCCAAAGTGGTGAAGTTGCAGAGTTGAAGGATATAAAGTGCAAAGTTGCTATGGTGACGGCTAGGAATGCAAGGAGTATTGGAAGGTTGCAAGGGACTATCAAGAGAGAAATGGTTGCAAGAGTGTTTAGTTAAGGATTAAGAAGGGTGCCATTTTAGAACTTGAGATATTATGAGAGCAACACTGCCTTTCAGTTGCTATGAGCACTATTTGCCACTTGCAGATGTTGCAAGAGCCTCTCCCCTTGAGTGCTCCAAGAAATGGATGATTTATCTTCTCTCTCACTCATAAGACAAGCAAATGATGTTAAGAAGACAGATAGAGCCACTAAGCCACTGAAATAAAGAACTGTATACATTGGTTTTTCAGGGCAAAAGCCCTACACATTAACTCTTATCCTCATGGTTAATAAAGCAAATATAGCCACTAATCCTTTGAAATAAAGAACTGTATGCATTGGGTTTTTAGAGCAAAGGCCCTAGACATTAACTCTATTTCCTTTGTCCTCTCCTACTTACTAATATCCTCATGGCTCATACCCTATTTTACACGTGAGTGACACTACCCACTCCTGTACTTAACCAAAAAGGGAAAGGTTACTATAGAGGCTACAACCAAAAATGGCCTAGCCTTGCATACTACATATTCAGATTGCTCGCATATGAAAGTAAGCAAGAAACTCCCCTAAAGTGAATCCTTGCATTGGAGTGTGGTCTAGGGATTAGGTCTAGGGATTAGCAAATGTTGGCAAGCACACAAAAGCAAACTAGGATACATTTCTCTTATGTTGAAGGCTTGGCATGTCAAGACGAAGCTATAGTCGCATGAGTCAGAAAACTAGTCTAGTTTCATTGGTTGGTGGTGGAAACAATTGCTTGCAAATACCAAATTAAGTTAGACACCGATTGAGAAATTTGTGGTATGGTGGGAGGTTGAGGATAATCACAATGGGAGCATGGACGATTGACATTTCAGGTGGTGTATCGGGCATTTGTCCACCCATGTGGTCATGCATGGGGTCGTCTTTACAAGCAAGTACAAGTTTGGCGGGGATAGTGCTGAAATGTGTGAAGAGATAGGAAAGGGACTTAGGGATGTCACCCTTGAACTTGGCGCTTCGTGACAGGTAGGTAGGAACCTTATCACCGGTATACTAGCGGTGTGTATTGACCCTTGTAGGCTACAAGGGAAAATTTGAGGCTTTGGCGGGTGATGTACCAAGCCTATTTTCAAGTGTTGTGATGGGAAGTTGTAGATTTTAGAAGGGGGTGTTGGGAGCAACAAGCAACGGTATTGCCAATTCAAGAACGCCAATTTTAAAGTAAAAAGAGAAGGCACGTCATCTCTTATCTTTGTTCCTAGTGGGTGGTGGGATGAATGAACCACAGGGAGCTAGCTGAGGGTGTTTACACACTTACCCCTCTTGCCGCTTGTGGGCATGCCCAAGGCTCATGGATGGGCAAGACTGCCCGCCCGCCGGCCCATAGCCCGCTGAGGGTCTAGATGTGCCCCTAGTGTGTAAACACCCTCATTCAAGTAGGATTGCTGTCTAGGGTGTCGTTCTGCCGGGTGCACATCCCTCTCTCGTAGAACCCCATCCAAGCAGAGCACGCGCTTGCGAACGGCCGTGGGGAGGGAAGGAGATGTGTAGATGCTACAAGGGGGTGGAATGGCCACAAGCAACGGTAAAACGTCCAAAATTCAAAAAGGGAGCCAATTCAAAAAAAAAGGAGAGAGGAGGAGCCACGTCATCATCGTCTTCATGGGTGTATAATGTTAGCAATCTTTTGCAAAATTTGCACTGCACTCAACCATACCTTCACTTCACTGTCAATCACTCTGCTTTTTTTGCTTGCTCCACCAGCTACATACTCTTTAGGTAGGCTCAGCTTTGCTTGCTGCTCCAGACATTCTCCCACCCGCCATAGCCATCCCCCTTCATCCTCCATAGCCCCTTAGCCCCTTCCTCCCTCCTTCCTCTCCCTCCCCATCTCCTCCTTTCCTCCATCTCCCTCCTCCTTCACCATGTCCTCCCCCATCTCCTCCAAACGCCCCTCCACCTTTGACCTCCTCCATTGGCCCGACAACCCCCCTCCCCACCTCCCCTTCCCCGGCTCTCACAGCCCTTCCCTTCGCCCTCCCCAGGTTTGTATCCCTTCCCCCCCTCCCTCCCTCCCCCTCGGTCGCGTCTTTGCTTCTTTGAAAAGGTTTTGGGTACAGGATTTTCCCAGGAGCTCAGCTTAATGTGAGTATTTGCCACGAAGGGTAGCCTGCGGGAGGGATCAGCGCCATATTGCTCGGTGCGAAACTGACTCCGGAAGAAGAGGAAGCTCTTCAAAAGAGGTGCCTTTTGTTCTGCCTTTGGATTCCTTGAAAATGTGCAAGTCAGGCGTAGTTTTCCAAAGTGCGGAGCCTGAACTGCTTAGTTGAACAATTAATTTTTCTGATCTCTTGACAATCCATGAGCTGTATACACGATCTGAGTGGCAGTTCGTTGATATTTGCTAATATAGACTTTTTCAGGAAGCCCAACTCAGATTTAAAGAGGAGAGAAATGAGCGGAAGCGGCATCTTTGCCAAGGAACTGGACCTTGATTCCAACTCCCCTTGCGTTTCCGAGAGACCAATGTTCCGTGTTCATCAGGTAAGGACTGACTCAGCTCGAGGGAGTGTGCTGCTTTCCTTGTTTTTTTCCCATTGGAGCATAAGTATTTGGGACTGAACATGAGCGGTCGGAGAACTTGCAGCCTGCTGGTGGCGTGAGCCAGATCTCATTTGGTGAGGACGAGCCCGCTTCGCCCAAAAGGCCCACGACGTTCCCAGAGGTTGCCAAGCAAAGAGAGCTCTCTGGGACGCTCCAGGCGGCTGAAGAAACGCCAACTCGTAAGTCTGCCTCCACTTCCAAGGTGAAGGAGCTCGTGGGTAGCAATATTTTTGCACCTCCCGCCGATTTGGTGCCCAGATCTCTGAATCAAAATCTGGAAGGAGCATATCAGGAGAGTGTAGCTAACACCATAGTGACGCCCTCGAAGGTAATTCCACAGCGGGAGTCTCTGATATACCCAGCTTTTGAGCTTTTGAGCTACGAATGTTCATCTTCTAAGAGTCTCTGATAAACCCAGCTTTTCAGCTTTCGAGCTACGAATTTTCATCTTCTAACAGTCTCCATTCTCCCTGCTGCTGCTGCAGTTTACAGGTCCAAACCTCGTGTCCTTCGGCCAAGAAGATCAGGAACTGTCGGCCAAGAAGTCAAACACTCATAAGGCGGCTGAATTAAGTGGACACGGGATCTTCAAGGATGATGCTCCTCCCTCGCTACCAGAGAAGTGTATGAGTGCAGCCAAACTGAGGGAGATGAGCGGGAGTAACATTTTTGCTGATGGAAAACCTGTTATGAGAGATCATTATGGTGGCATTAGAAAACCACCAGGTGGTGAAAGCAGTCTTACTCTCGTGTAAATTGCATCTCAACTTAGGTTTGTGTGTGTGTGTACTGTCTCCAACTTAGGTGCGTGTGTGTGTGTACTATCTGTGTGACTTGGTTGGATCCATTACTTCATTCCATATCAAAGAATGGGTGTGCTGGAAAAGTCCTCTTCTTTTTACTGACCATTTATCTGTTTCTCTGCAATTCAACTTTACAACAAAGATGGGCACATGCTTGTGTGCTCTGGCCTTGGATATTGCTTGCTTTTTGGTCTAACGTGTGATAGGTTATTGTTTTGGTTTGGTGGGCCTTTATTAACATGGGACAAAGGGGCTCTACTGCCCATTATTCCACCTGCCCACTCCCCTCTCCTTTTTACCCTTTCCTCCCAAAAGTAGTTAATTGACGATTTTAATATACTTTTTGGGAGATGTTGGGCACATTGTAACCGAACATTAATATTTGTTAAATTGTAAGAGGCAAACATATTACCAATCCCAAAAGGCAAAGCTTCAATTTTCTAAGGGACTTTGAGATGCCACCTTTGAGCAACTTTATAGTTATTAAGAGTACCTTAACATAATGTCCCTAGTAGGGTTTAGTGGTTTTACTCAATTTCTTTCTAAGTACATCTCACTTTGTGCATGTTCTTAATTGTGATGTGTATATTATGGCATCTTCTAAGTGCCCTTGCTAATATCCTGTTCTTGATTGGCAACTTGAATATATTTGGTAGGTTAAGGTTTCTATAACTTACATGTGAGTTTGTCCTTCAATTGATCCTTAAAGCACACCAAATGTTGATCCAAAGTAAAAAGGGCTCCCAAATACTTGACTTCAATTCGGAAATCAATAGCCAACCCCTAAGGCAAGTATCTTCTCACAATTATAGATAGACCTTTGATATCTCATCAAAATGAATGTAGAGTCTCAATTAAGCTCTTTACTTTCTCTAGATTTTCCTACGAATACACCACAATATCATAAGTAAATAATTGATAGCAAAATTGCTTCATGCTCCCCTCTTGAGCACCCTTCTCCATAAGGCCTATTAATAGAGCAATGTTTAGAGAAAACCATAAAGAGGCTAATAGGCATCCTTGCCTAATGGATGTACATAGATCAAACTTGCCCACTACACCCTCATTTAAACGAAGAATACTTGAGGTAGGGATCATCAAAACCCATATAATCCAAAACACCACAAATATAATCCCATTGGGTCTTGTCATAAGCCTTATCTAAGCACCAATGTTTACCTACTTGGTGCTTTGGGAACTCTCTTTGAGTTGAGACTTCATCCATTTCCATCAAGTCACCTTTCAAGAATCATATTCCAAAAAGCTAGGAGAATTTGATTATCAACCCAACTAGTTAGGAGATTTTCCTTTCCCCATTACAATTAGACCTTACCAAAGTTCCTCCTAAAAAAAGTGCTTAGCCAACCCCTATCTTTGCACCTTAGTGACCTTGCATCCCACCACATTGTACAAACAGTTAGGAGCATAGTTGGTTTATTGATGACAACACCAACCACCCTCTTAATAGAGCAGTGCTTAGAATAAACTCCAAAGGGGTAAACAAGTATCCTTACTTAATGGATGTGCATAGACCAAACATCCACTACATGCCCATTTAAACAAAAAAATAGTCAAGTATTGAATAGTCTTAACCATTCCAAAAAAGGGAGTACCAAAACCCGAATGATCTAGGACACCACAAATACAATCCCATCGAATCTTGTCATAAGCATTATCTCAACTGAACCCAAAACCAATATGTATTTGGTTGTCGATCACAAATTCTAAACCTACTTTGGTGCTACAAGAAGAGCTTTATCAAATTGGCATTCACATCTTTAAACAAGAACCCCTAGTGGGTTAAGATATTACACATTTTCACAAAGTCACCTTTGATTATCTTAGAAGAATTTAACTATCTTGGAAGAAGTGAGGAAGAATTCAACAATCAAGCGAACTAGCCTAAACATTTTCCTTCTCCATTCCACTTAGATCTTCCCAACGTTCCTCCTTTGAGAAGTGTTTGGCAAACCCCTATCTTTACAGCTAAGAGACCCTGCATCCCATGACATTCAAATTGCGTCGCAACTTGGCATTCGATGCATCCCCCCAACTCTTCCCTGACAAGATGCTTACTTTCATGTGTGGCACCTTTGCACCTATTAGACTCTTACCAAAACAAAAGAAATGGCAGTGCAAACAAACATTAATGATCAATCCACAAGTTCAGTGTGCACCAACAAAGAAATGCACCATAGAAAAACAAAAGCCTTTTAAAAAAAAGTGGGCTTTGTATCTGTTGAAACACTACGAAACAAATAAGGAGAATAATATTCGTTAGGCTTGCCTCAAAGAATTCGGTATTGTAGGTCGTCTCTCAAATCGAATGACAAAGCATCTCCTAAAACATAACACATAGCATTTCTGGCTACATAGTCTCTCTATAACCATTTGTATTTTCCTCTTCGAGCACAACTCTCTCTCTCTCTCTCTCTCTAAGAAATACACCATAGCAAAA
>NC_141616.1:3073846-3106346 GCF_047967505.1 Dipteris shenzhenensis
TAGGGAGGGAAAGAAAGAGAGGGAGGGAGAGGGAGAGAGAGAGAGAGAGAAGAGAAGAGGGAGACTTAGGGAGGGAGAAAGAGAGAGAGGGAGAGAGAGAGAGAAAGAGAGAGAGAGAGAGAGAGAGAAAGAGAGAGAGGGAGAGAGAGGGAGGAATGAAACTTTCTGTGCTAGAGGGGGGGAGAGAGTAGGGAGGGAGAGGGAGAGAGAGAGAGAGAAGGGAGGACGGAGACTTAGGGAGAGAGAAAGAGAGAGAGGGAGAGAGGGAGAGAGAGAGAGAGAGAGAGAGAGAGAAGAGAGGAGGGAGACTTAGGGAGAGAGAGATAAAGAGAGAGGGAGAGAGAATGAAACTTCTAGCGACCGTGGCCGCCAAGAGAGGGAGGTAGAGAGAGAGAGAGAGAGACTTCTCGCGGCCATGGCCGCCAAGGGAGGGAGGAAGGCTGAGAGAGATTAAGAGAGAGAATTCAGAGAGAGAAAGAGACGTAGAGAGGGAAAGAATGACAAATCCTAGCGACCAAGAGAATAGAGGTAGGGAGGTAGAGAGGGTAAGAGAGAGAGAGAGGGAGAGAGAGAGAAGAGGAGAGAGAGAGAGAGAGGAGAGAGATGGAGAGAGAGAGAAATAATTACAAATCCTAGGGAGAGAGAGAGAGATAAAGAGAGAGAATGAAAAATCTTAGCTGCCATGGGAGGGAGAGAAAGAGAGAGTTGAGATAAACTAAGAGAGAGAATAAGTGGGATGAGGATAGAGAGGGAAACACATAAGAGTTGTCAGAGAGAGAGAGAGAGAGATTAAGAGAGAGAATGAGGTGTCTTGACTATGGCTACAGAGAGATTTAGGAGTCGAGAGAGAGAGAGAGACAAAGTAAAGAGAGTTTTATATATTTACATGTTTTATATTATACTTTTAAAAAATTATAAAAGAGTGAATTTATGGTTTGTTTTGAAGGTGAGATAATATTTTTATATATATTCATCTTGTAAATTGAAAAATGTTAACTTTTCTTTAGATACTTGTTCTTCATTTATCTCACATGCAAGTTTAGCCTCTACATCAAAACCCCTTCTTTTGCATATTTAAGCCTCTTAAACCCTAGCACATTAAAATGAACACAGAAAAAGAAATTATTTATTGCTTTTCTTCGCTTCGACGGTTGGTTTAGCATAGTTTAGCATAGATTAGATTGCCTTAGAGGAGAGACAATTCTCCAAGTTGCCAATCGAAGCCATGCTCAAATTTTTCTAACTAGTTCCTAATCGTTGTCAGTCCCTTCGCTCACATGCTGTTTAACACTCATAACATGCTATTATATAAGACCTTTTACCATTTACCAAGAAGTTTATCAGTGGACAGATTACATGTCATGGGACATATTGGAGCTTGATGATTATTGGTTATTTTTATTGCATTTGTATAAATATTTAAGCTCCTTTATTGTCATAAAAACCTTGTAAAGCCTTCTATGCTATTTTTTACATTTATTGTCATATGAAGCACCTTGTAATAAACCCGACCATCCCGACCATTCACTATTTAACGAGTATCAGTGGGATGCATAAGTGGATATCATGGTGGGCTGCATAAGTGGATATCAGTGGAACAGTTTTAGTGGGTAGTTGCATTAGTTGGGTATTAGTGCACAGATATCAATGGATGGACAGATTACATGTCATCACGAAGATTGAAGCTTTATGACTAGAGGGAAAATCAATGGATGGATAGATTACATGTCTTCACGAAGATTGAAGCTTTATCACTAGACAACATTTTATATTACTTGTAAAGCTTTATTGGCTAATTTTTTTACATTTGTACAAATATTTAAGCCTTGTAAAGCCTTCTAGGCTATTTCCCACATTTATTGCCATATGAAGCCTTGTAAAGCCTTTTGGGCTATTTCCCACATTTATTGTATCAAGGGTTGTATATTGTACCTTACTTGTATGTATCTAAATTCTTCATTATCTTTTCTTGTAGGATTATGGAGCAATCAACTAATGTGGTGGCTATACTAAATGACTCTGAGATCAGAGAATGGGTTTCTGATGTCACTTTGAATTTCAAAGGAAAGGAATATAGCCCCAATGGCTTTTGTAGGTGGACTCGATATCACATGGGCAGAAGAGCTTGGTTTCTTCATCAAAAGGAAAAGAGACTCTTTCTACTTATGTCAAAAACGGAGTTCAATGGTGTTGAAGATCCATGGGATGCTACTTTCTTCAAAAAAGATATGACTTCAAGCCTTGTGGTAGGCATAATAATAGAGCGAAAAGACACCTTTGTGGATATTTTTACAAAAAGTTCAGATCCTGAAGTTGGCGGTATTCATATTATTGTGTCAAGGAGAGACTCAAAGACCTTTGTGATGCCTCCTCCTCAACCATCAAAGTTTCCAGAGCTGCAAAGTGCATTGGAGACTCTTTCATATACTTGGGAGCAATTTCCTAGTGTGGTGGCAAAAAGGATGCATGCAAAGATAATGGTTGAGTACTTTCAGGATGCAGAATATGCTCCTCATATTCAAGGATCTTCACATGAAGGAGATCAAAAAGCTCAAACTTCGATGCAGGGACAAGAAGAACAGGCACACTGTCACAAACGTGTAGAACATGAGTGCAAACTTCTAGAGCAAGAAATGGTGGATGTAACTAAGGATGATGAAACACAAGCCTTGAGTGCATGGGAATTTAAAAAAATTGAAGAAGATCAAGGTTGATCCACTGCAGTTATGCTAGAAGCTCTTGCTAGCAAACCACGACCTGAAATGCAAAAGGCTAGTACTGCAAGAGCCACGGTTCCAAGCAGTAAAAAAAGACATCATCCCACTGTAGAGAGAGATAATGTGGATGAAAAATGGTTAAAAGAAGAGAAAGATGAAGAAGACTCAGAACCCGAGGCTGAAGATGATCAGGATGAACTCACATCAATCAAAAATCTTAATCTGCGTCTTAATGAAGCAGTTATAGATGATGATGTGGGATATATCTGGGGTCAAAGGACGTGGTTTGTGAATGCCAAAGATGTGGAAGCTGTAGCTCTCTTTACTAATAGCCGAAGCCTTGATATATCCTATGCAATGCAAATATACGAGGCTTTGAGAGATGGTAAGAAACCTGTGGCAAGCAATGTGGTCTTGCGCCCAATAATGTTTTGTCCAACCAAAAATAGTTTTCTGGATCAAATAAAATTTACAGGGCCTACACATTTCGAGGAAACCTTCAGTCGATTCTTTAAAGACACTCTTAAAAATATTCCACATGAACAAGGCGAAGAGGCACAAGGTGAGAATATGCTAAAGGAAGCAAAGAAGGAATTCCTCCTTCATTGCAGATTCCAGCCCATTGATGGTCAACATTGGGCTTATGCTTGTAACCAGATCACAAGGGAAGCAAAGGAGGTCAAAAGACTCACTCCAGAACAATTTGCAAAGATAAGTTCATTCCATTATTATCCTGCAACAATCTGTATATTCAAGCATGAGATCAAGTATTTGATTGAGTCCGAAAGACTTAATCATTATGTCCATGGAAAGCGTAAGATATCCTCAACATCAGAGGTCTTACAGAAGGCAAGGGTTATATGGACAACGTTTGGTTCTCCAAATCCTGATTTGAAGCAAAAGGTCACAAAAGCAGACGCCGACACACTCACAAACTTCTATACTTCTTTGAGTGTAGTTGTGCCTAGGGGAACTCAAGAGCGAGAAGAAAGTATGACAAGCCTCAAGGTGGTGAGGGACAGATATGCCGACTACACTTCTATCATATTTCGTCCTGTTGAAGTGTTCAATGAGATGCTTGAAACGTGCATTGCTTGTGAGCGTGGACAATTGACCTATGAAGCTCCTTTGTTCATCTTCGGAAAGTCAAAGGAAATGGATAAGAAGGAGTTGACGGCAAGGATGTGGAGGCCTATAAAGTACTTACGTGACAAGTATGCATCCATGGCAGCACAAAAAATTTTAAAGAAAGAATGGTTTTTTGGAAAAAAAGACAAAGACCACTGCATGGAAGAATGCATCAATGTACAGGTGAGGCGTGATGCAGTGCATAGTGCCATTAAGTATTTGCTGTCAGAGAAACAAATTCCACTTACTCATTGTAACATTGACTATAATGTGGTGAAGCATATAGCTTCTTTGTCAACACCCAAGGTAAAGCTATGGGCAAACAGGTGGATTAAAAAGGATGAAGATGGGTCAAAAATAGTAACCTTTATATGAGGAAAGAAATCCCACAACAGGTGGTTGCATATATGGAAAGATTAATCAGCGAGATAAGGATGCCGACAGATTTGCACCAAAGCTTTCAATTCAATGTAGAGGTTACGGCAGAGTCTGGAAAGCTTGTGAACTTCAGGGGAGTCTCAGAAGATGACTTCTTCAAGAATGAGTCAGCATGGGATAAGCCACAACTATTTTTTATCAATGAAGTTTCTAGCGATGATATCCATAACTTCATTGATAGAATAGTATATACCACCATTAGCAAAGTGGCAATTTGCAACATTGTCATTTTTGTTGATAAAAAAGACAAAGAAGCCATGCAGGTTACTCTAGAGTGAGCATATTCATCAGATTTGAAGATCTATAGTGGTGTTTATGCAGCAAAGAGAGGCAAGAGAGAATGTGGCATAGCGATTCAATCTCTTGAATCATTCTTTTTGTGTATGCAGAGTCCCAACCCTGATCACTCCTTACAAAAGAACATAAGAGGGAATTCAAATAATTTGAGATTGATGCTAGAAGAGCAAGATATTCCCAGGTCCATACATTATCAAAAAAACAACTATGGAAGTCCTGCAAAAAGTAGGAGTCTCTTGCTTACCATGATGGAGAATTTGCTACCGGTAGGTTGGGAGGTCACCTTGTGCAGGATGGGATATTTATTTGATGATCTCCTCGGAAAAGGCAACTCCACAAATATTATTGAAAATAAGCATTTCATGGCTTATTTTCAGCTTTAAGTAGATCTAACCACAGGCTATGAAAAAGAGAGAGACCACAAGGATGACAAAACATGTGTGCCTCAGGATCTATGGAGCGCTCTAAGGTGGATGGAATCTGTGTGGAAACATGATGAAGAGAGTGCTCATGACATGTATCTCAAGTCAATTAGGTTCCAAGATAGATTAGCTTGGACTCATAAAGAGAATCTTGAGATAGTGCAAAGTGCTTGATTGATATTACTTCAAATGAACCTCCCTTTTATAGGTGAGGGTACTTACATCCATTTTCTTGCTCACATGTGGGATATGTCCTCCATGCCATGTGGCAGCTTACCCTTTGCTCATACCTTTGCTCTACATGTGCTCATGGCACCATATCTCTCAACACCTCCCCTTGGTGCCATGATCCTTTGCTACTGCAAGGTGGTCAGATGTGAGTTACATTCCATCACCTCCCCTTAGTGCATGCATTGCTACTTAAGGTGGTCAAGTGTGGCTTTTACATGTCAATACCTCCCCTAGGTGCTTTCATAGCTACTCTCAGGTGGTCAGGCTTGATTTACAAAAAATATAGGCAAGGTTGGCAAGGTTTTGGTTTCTCAATGCTTCATGTCGATGGCGTTCGCATCTTTACTCGATGTAGCTTCATGCATGATGCTTTGTTCTTCCATGTGCCTTAATGCTTTGTGTGGATGCCATGCTTCGTGCTATGGTCGTCTCATGCACTTGTGCTTTTGGCATGCTTATGACAATGATGTGTGCATTCATGCTTTGATTTGTCATTTGTTGCAAAGGTCTTACCAATTGATTTCTTTCAATATTGGCAGTGTCTAATTGCATACAATGATTTTGACTTGACGGGCACGTAGAGCTCAAAAATACGATCACTTTTCCCTTTTGAAGCGTGTCCAAATTCCCCCTGGGTTGGAAGTTACGCCTTGTCGAAGTTTTTGTGAAGAAGAGGGCCTTTCATGATGTGGCACAGGGATTCACATGCTGAATTCCATACTGTGCTTACAAAGAGACTGTGCTTGGGTGGCACTTCTGACTGTGCATGCTTATGTGGCAGTTAACCAATCCTAACTCTAACTTAACCATGGCATATTGGGTTGACCTGACCAAGGTTAGCTTGACCAACCCTATCCATTGGTTGACCCAAGGTCAAATATACCTAACCGTAGTTAGTTTCTATCTTCCATGTGTCTTTTTTTCTTTTGTGGAGACTTTGGAGAAGAGATGGCTCCGTCCGTCGATCTGATGGCGTCGCGTGAGGAGAGGCATTGGCGCTGTGAGCGGATCTGTGAGCAGCCACTGTTGCAGGCTTCGTAGAAGAACCGCAAACTTCTCTCTTGCTTGGCACATCGCATAGCCATTCGGTGGCTCGAGCTATTGCTCGCGTGGGCTTCCCACCTGCGTCTTTTATTGCAGCGCTGCCCCATCGTGCCTGCGTAATCCCGTGAGCTCTCGAGCCCCTTGGTCATGAGCCCTCCAGCATGGTCTGTGAGCTAGGAGTCTTGAAGCTGCTGATGATGGTGAAGTGGCTGCCTTGCAGGAGCTGGTCGTTTCGGTGCTCTTAGGTGCTGCGAGTCGTTTGGAGGTGCTAGTTGTAGATAGGAGCTTGCAGGAGGTCGGCTCAGCGCTGTGTGCGCTGCTTTGTGTGTGAGCCTGTCAGGCGCAACATGGTGAGCCGTAGAGGTTATCTCGGGCTGCTAATCATGGCAAGGCACAGCATGGTGAGACGCATTGTTGGCGATGGCGTTGGAGCATGGGCTTCGTTGAAGCTAGCAGAAGGTCACTGGGCAACATGGACTGCTCGTTGGAGTGCCTTTCGAGTCACTTTCTTGGGCTGGAATGCCTTTAGTTTGGGCGGTAGCCTGAAACAATTGATCACTTAGCACTTATGGATGGTCGAAGGAGGCTAGTCGCGAGCTGTAGCGGTGCCCTTGAGCTACTGATTGTTGAGCATACGGGTGCCATTTGTAGAGACTAGAGCTCAAGCTATAAGCCGCGGGAATGTCATGGCAGATGGAAGTCGCGTATGAAGGAGAGGCTAGCTTATGAAGCCTTCTTTGGAGGCTGGGAGACTGTTAGAGGCGACTGGCCGGTGCCGCAACTATTGGTGAGCTATGACGGAGGAGCTCTCGCCTGTTGAGGTTGCTCGTTGTTGATGGTGACAGCCCATACATGGCTTTGAAGCTGGAGCTCGAGGGGCTGTCTTTCTCTAAAAAATTGTCTCTAAAGTCTCTATCTTTGTCTCTCTCATAAACATATCTTCCCTCTCAAGCTACCTTCTTCACAATGAAGCATATCTTTATCTCACTTGGAGTGAACGGAATGAATAACTCTCCTTGACAATTCTCAGGAATGACGAAATTATCTCAAAGCAATCAACGGAATTTTCATTCAATGGACGGAATTCTCTCAATCTAAAACTGAAACTAACCTAAGAGAAAACATGTGCTCCTAAGGCAACCTACAACTAATCTAGGAATGGAAGCAATCCTAGTGAACTACTAATAGCTAAACTAGGAGAACTAAACCTATGCTCTGATACCATGACAAAACATGTGTGCCTCAGGATCTATGGAGCGCTCTAAGGTGGATGGAATCTGTGTGGAAACATGATGAAGAGAGTGCTCATGACATGTATCTCAAGTCAATTAGGTTCCAAGATAGATTAGCTTGGACTCATAAAGAGAATCTTGAGATAGTGCAAAGTGCTTGATTGATATTACTTCAAATGAACCTCCCTTTTATAGGTGAGGGTACTTACATCCATTTGCTTGCTCACATGTGGGATATGTCCTCCATGCCATGTGGCAGCTTACCCTTTGCTCATACCTTTGCTCTACATGTGCTCATGGCACCATATCTCTCAACAAAGGACACCGATGACATGGATGATTACCTTGAAGATCATAATGTCCCAGTTGATGATGATGAAAAGATGGACTTACATGACCCATTCAGAGAGAGGTTGGTGGATGAAGACAAACATGATGATGCCTTCTTTGATAATTATGGCTCGTAGGGTTATGAAAAAAGGCCACTACGACAATACTTAGGGGTATGAACTCTCTATTTCTCAACTAAATACAATTTTTTAAATAAGATTTAAATTTAAAGATAATGAATCTAATCTCTCATATTTGTTTACAGGCAATAGAGGGAGAAGAAATGGATGAAGTCAATACGGAGACACTCCCTTCTACTTCAACAATGCAACCACCTCTAAATTTGATTGAAGAATCAAATTTAGCTGCATTGGATAAAATGGAGAGCTCATTTGAAGTTAGGATCATTTTGAAATGAGAACCTCAGTATTTGAGCTTTGGTAGAGAGGAGGTTTCAATCCTCTCCAATCCTTTAAAAGAGGTTAATGACAATGTTATCTTGGCCATTCTCAAGTAACGTTTGTTTATTTGTTGCTACTTCAATGAGCTAACATTTGTTTATTTATTCACAGTGTAGTTATATATCAGTTTCCTAGTGCAGAATGCAAATCAATTCTATGAGCTAATGTTTGTTTATTTCTTGGTGCAGTGTAGTTATTTCTCAGCTTCCTAGTGCAGTGCACCATCATGTCTACATGCTCGATGCTCTCCTTTCTTCTATTGTTAGCTCTCCTCAAAAGACTATAGAAGATGTTTGTACCTGGTTAAGCCCTTTGAATTTAGATGGGGTGCGATTCATCTTAATGCCTTATCATGAGGCGTAAGGAGGGCGTAAGTATCAACTCTAACCTTATTTTTACTATTTCTTTGGAAAGTTTGTGTAAAACAATAATCATTTTTATTCTGGTCGTGTAGCTCACATTGGAGTCTGATCTTCTGGGACCTTGAACTCAACTGTTTGTGGTTTGTGAATTCAATGGAAGGCTATCATGCCAACTCCCCAAGGTAATTATTCTCTTAATATTTTTGATACTTTCTTATTTTGTATATTTAATATGTCATGATGGATAGTGCTGCATATCAGCTAGTATCTGCTGTCAGAACAACCACGAAGCAACAAGATCAAGTAGAATTCAAAAGACGTCTGCCAGTGGAGCAAAAAGATGGACACAACTGTGGGTGGAGAGTTGCCTACAACTGCATGTTGTTTCTTAGAGAGATTTTTGATTTGGAGTTACCAGTCAAAATGGAATTATATACAGAAGCCGATCTGCTAGCATTTTGGGCTGAGAGTATTCAGCGTCTAATTACTACCATTGGGAAACAACCTGAAAATATGACTACATTGCAGCATGTATAAAACCTTATCTTTATACTTGTATGCTTGTTCAAGCCTTTAATTGGGATGTGTAAATCTTATAACTTTTTTATATTTTCCTCCAAGAGGAGAAGAGACCGAGTCTAATGAAAGCATGCTATCTTTATACTTTTATGATTATTTAAACCTTTATTTTTATTTGGGATGTGTAAATCTCATAACTTTTTAAATTTTTCCTCCAAGAGGAGGAGAGACTCACTCTAATGAAAGCATATATGACACCTTACTTTTTAAATTTTTGCTCCAAGTGGAGGAGAGACTCACTCTAATGAAAGCATGTATGAAACCTTATCTGCTTGTTTAAGCCTTTATTTGGGATGTGTACATCGCATAACTTTTTTATATTTTTATAGCAGAAGGAGGATGTAGAAGACATCGCAAGTGAAGAAGAATACGATGTAGACTACTCTCTCAATAAGATGAGTCATGAAAATATGAATCTATTGGAGCAGATTGGAAGTTCATTCACCGCTATGTTGTTAATTCGACAACAACCTCATTTTTTTGAATTTGGTGAAGAAGAGATTTCAATCCTCTTGAATCCTAAGAAAGAGGTTAATGTCAAAGTCATTACAACCATCCTCAGGTTTGATGCAGCCTTTTCCTTGGCTTTATACTTTGCTTATTTTGATTAAACCCAAGAAGCTAATACTTTTTTTTTTAATATAGTAATGTTATAGCAAATTTTCTGCAAAATAATATACAAAGTGTTTCATATATGCTCGATCCTCGTATTTCGGAAGTGCTTAGCAATAAAGAAGAAACCATAGAGGATGTTTGCAAGTGATTGAAGCACATTCCTATGAATGACACACGAGTTATTTTTACAGCATATTATGAGAAGTAAGCACCAAACCCTACTTGTTTTTTCTATTGCATTGCTAGAATTGTCTCAAACACAGTAATTATTCTTTATTGATAATGCAGCTCACATTGGAGTCTGGTAGTCGTGGACATCGTTGCGAAGAAGTGCTTCTTTGCCAACTCAATGACATCCATCCATGGCAATGTGTTAGAATAAGTATAGACTACACTTGTTGTCACTTTTTGACATGTAGATTGATATGCAATGCACATATTCACTGTTGTTATATGTTTTGATGTGCAGATCAACTCGAAAGTTAGTAGGTGCTATCGACATAGTAATGTGGCAATGTGACTTGGCACAACAAATAGAGTATATAACATGTCAGGTATCACATCAAGAGAATAGCCACATCTATAATTGTGGATGGAGGGTGGGCTACAATTGCTTTTTGGTACTTTGTCAAATTTTTGAGATACAAAATGACACCACACTATCAACATATACGGATTTGCATCTCTATGCATTTATAACATGTACCATTCGAGCAATCATTGAGGGCGACATTATGGACCCTTCCACAAGGCAAATAGATAATGGCTCAGAGGAGTGCGAAATGAATGCCGTCAAAGAGTCAAAGGGGATAGAAGACCTCAACTCTACAAACATGGCTTCATTGGAAGAATTGGGAAGCTCTTTTAATGTTAGGGTTATGATTCAACATAGACCTCAGTATCTTGAATTTGGGGGAGAGGAGATTTCAATCCTCTCTAGAGCTTCAAATGAGGTCAATAACAACGTTAAGATGGCCATTCTCAGGTTTGATACAAACTTTTTCTCTACTTGATAATTCAATATTTTGACTAAATCTAATAAGCTAATATTCATTTATTTGTTGGTGCAGTATAGTTATCTCATGATTTGGTAGAGCCGTACAAAACCATGTGTATATGTTGGATTCCCTCCTTTCTCCTATACTTAGCGATAGTAGAAAGACAATAGCCGATGTTTGTAAATGGTTACAGCCTTTACATTTACATGGCATGCGAGTCCTATTTATGGCATATCACGAGATGTAAGTATCATGACAACCTTTATTTTCATCTTATACTAGCAACATTGTGTTAAATAATAATGGTTCTTAATTATTCGTGTAGGGAACATTGGAGTCTGGTGGTTTGGGACCTTGAAGACAACTATTGTTGGTTTGTTAACTCGATTGCAGGCTTTCATGGCTTAGTGCAAACGTAAGTATTCTATTAATCTGTTGTTACTTCTATATTATGTACCTTATGTAATAGACACACTAAGTTTTTTAAATATGTCATGATGAGTAGGTCGATTGAGAAGTTGGTATCTGCTATCAGAGAAACAGGATAGTACAAAGACTCGGTAGACTTCCAAAAGCATTTAGTAGTAGAGCAGGAAGATGGGCATAGTTGTGGGTGGAGAGTTGCGTTCAACTGCATGTTGAGTTTCAAAGAAATTTTCTCACTTAAGCCACAGATCTCATCGGAAGACTCTTTGGAGCTCAAATATTCAGAGCAGGATATACAATTGTTTAGGGCTGAAATCATTCGAGACCTAATTGCTGCCATTAGAATACAACGTGCAACTGAAGCAATATCAGAGCTTGCATTTAAGGAAGAGGAGACTGAGTCTACTGTGAAAGCACTGCACACTACAGAAGAAGTAGAGACCCAGTGTACACCTACAGCACCACAGCCTCCACTAGAAGCATCAGAAGAGTTGCCACAACCTCCGCTTGCATTTAAGGAAGAGGATACTGAGTCTACTCCGAAAGCACTACATACTACAGAAGAAGTAGAGACTGAGTGTACATCTAGAGCACCACAGCCTCCATTGGAAGCATCAGAAGAGTTGCCACAGTCTCCACTAGAAGCATCAGAAGAGTTGTGATGCATGTATGATGTTGTGTTTGTATATATGCATGAGGAGCATATTCTCATGATGTTGTTTACTCCATGAATATTATGGTTGACATTTATTTGTTGCAATGTATGAATCATGATGTAGTTTTTGTTGATTATACACCAATTTTTGACTTATTACTTAAGTGGCATTTAGTCATGATATTTATATATTTATTTCATGCACACAATTTTATGATATGAATGTGTGATGATGTGATTATTAGGAAATATAACCTTTTGTGATGAGAATTTTGATATGAATATGTGATGATGTAATATTTGTAATATATTTCATGGCAAAGTATCAATTCCCAATGCTCCACTCACTTAAGTACAACATTCCCAATGCTCTGCAAAATTTTATTCAGTTGGACAGTCTCCACTCACTTAAAGTAGAGCATTTCCAATGCTTCTCTCACTTTATTCCAACCCTTATCCTTATCATAGCGAACACATCGTGCCTTAGTGCACTTGTAATCTTCCATCATAGTCCTTCCACAAACACTCTCTTATTTCTTACATCCTAGTCCTTCTGATTAACTTGTATTCATCTTTCACTTTACGTCTTCCCTCACTTTCTATCACTCTTGAAGGAGGGGCAGCTCACTGTGCATACCTCACTATTGCTCCCTCACTCTCCTTCTCCCACTTTCCCTCTAAGACAATGACTACTTACTACCCGACTTCATTTACTAAACTCAAATTCTGTCTTAGATCTCTTTTGTATGGACCAATGAAGGGAAAATCATTCGAGGAGGATATGTTACGCACATGGCTGCTTGATTTGAACTCAGCAGAAGAGGTGAATATCCTTGGCTTTCTTTTTTGCTAAGTCTTTTAATCATGTACTTCTTATGCGAACGAGTTAAATTTTCATATAGGATATGGCGGTGGCTAGAAGCTGTATTGAAAAAAATGGGGAAGATGAGGAAAGCCAAGAGAGAAAAGAAGAGTTGTTGAATGCTTACAAGTCGGCGGAAGATTCGAAACAAGTTGTGAGGAGAGTCTGTGAGGAGATTTGCGATGCCAACCCTGGTTACGCATGGCCTGCAAGTTTAAAGTCTGCTTGTTTTCATGAAGCCAATGCCATAGTAGGCACTTTCGAGGACATATGCTCTCTCTAATGACTTAATAGTCAAGTGATGGAAATTTAATTCCATAGAAATTTAAAGTAACTGTGAAATTTAATTCCATAGACTTATGTGTTTTCTAAAGTAACTATAAGAGACAAAGATGACATCTTCTAGGCTGAGCTAATGGAAGGTGTTTTTTAACACCATATGGCTTTGAGTTATATGATCTACTTCTTGTACAAATGTGTCATGCTCTTTTTTTAATGTACTCTAGTTTTTTAAATGTACTCTAGTTTTTTTTCTAATTTGATTTTTCAAAATCTTACTTTTTGTCTCTTTTAACAATATGAAGTCCTCTTTTTTTAATGTACTCTAGTTTTAATAACATGTCACGTCATTTTTTCTAATTTGCTTCTTTAAAATCTTACTTTTTGACTCAAAGTTTTGTTTTATAAGAGCCTCTTTTTTTGAAATGCTTTATCCAAAATTATCTCACAAAACGAATTTGGACAGTGCATTAGTCCAAAATTAATGAAATAGGTGTTTAAAATAGATGTTATAGCCCTCTCAATATATGTGATAGTCTAGTTTTCTATATAGTAATCCCCCCATGTGTCAACTTTAAAAAATCAAACAAGGATAACCAAACCACATCTAAATAATTCTACTTGTGGTTTGGTTATCAACAACAATAACCACTTGAAACAATCATCCATGATTTGATTCCTATGACAACTCGTAGATAACGCCATCCAGTATTTGTATTCATTATATGATACCTATTCTAACGCCATCTCTTTCCAATCTCTAAATTTTTTGACATCATGATATTTTGAACATGGTTCACTGATTTTCGTTTGTGACTTCATAAATATTTTTACTTTCACTTTTTAATGTATGAGCGCAATTTTGATGAATAGGCCCCCCGTCGATAGTATGCACATTAATTAATTTCCACGCATGAAGGCTCGAATGTTTGATTAACCTAGGCTTGTGAATTTAATTTCATGAGGACGGTACCACATAAGTTTCTAAGTTTCTGCCGCCCTGGGTATAATAGGAGGAGGGAGGAGGTAAAGTGCATGTAGTGGGCTATGAAGGCCTCTCCAAGGCAAGAAGGAAGAGAGGGAGAGGAAGGGGGAGAGACGAGTGGCAAGTAGGAAGGAGGGAGCAGAGGAGGGAAGGAGGCCCGAGGGAAGGTGGGAGGAGGGGGGGAAGGAGAAAGCAGAGCAGGGAGCGGAGCAAAGAAGGAGGAAGGAGATTAATTCGATTAGAATATAGATTAATACAATTGGCTTAGGTTAATTAGTGAATGCAGGGGGGAGAGATAGATTAATTAATTGGTAGGGAGCATAGATGCGAGTACGAAGAATAGGTTTTCGAGTTTGTTTAAAAAATGGTTGCTCCTTGAGCATGGTCTCCATGACCTCTTGAGTGAATCTCTAAAGGGATGTAAAATCCCTAGGGACTCACATGAGCATAATCAAAGGTCATTTTGCGTGGTTCTAACTTCTAAGGGTAGTCCCAATAAAATTTGCACATTTCAAGGAGCCCCTATTTTCAAGGCTAACATCAAGTATTTTGGAGTAAGAGCTCTATGTATGTAGCTTCTCTTCCACCAATAGAAATAGCACGATTCCCCTCCATCTCCCATAAAAGGTGGGGGATAACTTTGAGACAATTCTTGGGGATGTCTTCCCCTATTTTGTTGCCTAAAAACAAAATAGGACACCAATTAACAATACAAAGGCAGATTCATCACACGAAGTTGAGCATGAGCATTGATTCTATTATCATGCAAGTGGCTCGATCGACGGATTCGCATGACAATTGAGGCAAGAAAACAAGCAGATCACACAAAAACACCAACGTTGGTCACGTTGATTCCGAGCCTCCGAGGGCGATCTCGTGGATCTATTATCTCATTATCTACTCACTCCATCAAAAGACTCAAAACACAATATCCAAAACGAAACTCTCACTTTATTAGCTCCCATTTTCCATGCTTCTCATCAAAACGAAACTCTCACTTTATTACCTCCCATTTTCCATGCTTCTCATCAAAACGAAACTCTCACTTTATTACCTCCCATTTTCCATGCTTCTCATCAAAACGAAACTCTCACTTTATTAGCTCCCATTTTCCATGCTTCTGAGCTCCTTCTCCACTTTTCTGCCCTTGCCTTCTTATAAACAGGACGCACCCAAGCCATACGGCAGCCGCGAACAGCCGTAGAGATCTCTGATTATATTTCGACATGTGAACTTCTAGAGCCTTGCTCTTTTCTGATCGGAGATCATGAGGAAAGTGTTCGCCATTCTCGTGAGAAGGAGATGTATGAAGGAGTCCTATAATCAGAGCTTTTCAGATATGTCCGCGTGTTCCCACTCAGCCCTACACTTGAACAATTCGTGGATCCAGTGACTTTTCCCCCAGTAATTGATATTTCTGATGGCCAACAGACTATATTGGGCGCTTTCAAAATAACACAGGTAAGCGTCGTTCTTGCTTGTAAGTCAGTTCTGCTTACGGACGCTTATTTGGGGAGACGATTGTCGTAACTTATCATTGCTCATTTGTGCGTCTTAACGTCCGTGACTTTCACAGAAAGTGCATCGAGATCTTTCCAACACCACTACTCAATTCAGTAGCATAAAAATGTGCCATCCAATAATGTCATTGTCCAATAGAGCTTGCTTGAGGTTCTCACTTGCATTCTCATCTCGGTAACTTCTTACAGGTTTTCTTATGATTATATGAAATATTTCTCATCTCTCTCTCTCTCTCTCTCTCTCTCTCTCTCTCTCCCCCCCCCTCCATTTCCCTCTCTTTTTCCATCCCTCCCATCCATCAATAGTGTCGGTCGTAAGAGTGTGGATCCCACGTCGACATGGACAAACTAAAAGGCTCGCAAGCATGTCTGTGCCATACCACAAGTGCAGTGCAAACATATGTACCAATGAAAATCCATCAATGAACCATGGGCATATCTGTGGCATGTGCACGAGTGCACGTACGCATGTGCAACAAACTTCTAGCACTAGACCTACCAATGACATACTATCAACGAACCACATCTACATTGCCATGTCAACTAACAATGCTTTACTCACTACCACCACATCTTTAAAAACCTTTGTAGCTATTGCAAGGTGTTTGCTACCAATTTATAAAGTCCTTTGAGTTTTTTCCATTGTTGCTTACGGAACCTCTGAAAGGTGCTTATGGACGGTAGTATTAAGGCTTGGAGGTTTTAGAGTTCTGAAGCTCTGAAAGGTGTTTATTGACACCATATTAAGTCTTAGAGATTTTAGAGAAATTAATCTCATGCACAGGCCTTAACATTATATACATACATACATACATACAGATTTTTAATGCTTTTAAATTATTTTCATTTATTTAAATTTTTAATAAGTTAAGAAATTTTCTTTTACAATTTTACTTACATTTTCTTTTAAAAACTTCCTAATTTTACCATTTAAGTCCCTATGAGATGTTACATTAAATTCATAATTTTACTTTTATTTGCTTTAAAAAACTTACAAAATTGGCTTACTTTTAGTGTTTTTGCTTTAATTTGTTTTTAGGAGAACTTTTTTAAATCTTATTCAGAATTATAAAAATTAATTTGGAGAGTGCACTAATCTAAAATTAATGAAATAGATGTTATAGCCCTCTCAATATATGTGATAGTCTAGTTTTCTATATAGTAATCCCCCCATGTGTCAACTTTAAAAAATCAAACAAGGATAACCAAACCAAATATAAATAATTCTACTTGTGGTTTGGTTATCAACAACAATAACCACTTGAAACAATCATCCATGATTTGATTCCTATGATAACTCGTAGATAACGCCATCCAGTATTTGTATTCACCATATGATACAGGTCTATTCTAATGCCATCCCTTTCCAATCTCTAAATTTTTTGACATCATGATATTTTGAACATAGTTCACTGATTTTCGTTTGTGACTTGATAAATATTTTTACTTTCACTGTATGAGCGCAATTTTGATGAATAGGCCCCCCGTCGATAGTATGCACATTAATTAATTTCCACTCATGGAGGCTCGAATGTTTGATTAACCTAGGCTTGTGAATTTAATTTGATGAGGACGGTACCACATAAGTTTCTAAGTTTCTGCTGCCCTGGGTATAATAGGAGGAGGGAGGAGGTAAAGTGCATGTAGTGGGCTATGAAGGCCTCTCCAAGGCAAGAAGGAAGAGAGGGAGAGGAAGGGGGAGAGACGAGTGGCAAGTAGGAAGGAGGGAGCAAAGGAGGAAAGGAGGCCCGAGGGAAGGTGGGAGGAGGGGGGGAAGGAGAAAGCGGAGCGGGGAGCGGAGCAGAGAAGGAGGAAGGAGATTTATTCCATTAGAATATAGATTAATATGATTGGCTTAGGTTAATTAGTGAATGCACGGGGGAGAGATAGATTAATTAATTGGTAGGGAGCATAGATGCGAGTACGAAGAATAGGTTTTCGAGTTTGTTTAAAAAATGGTTACTCCTTGAGCATGGTCTACATGACCTCTTGAGTGAATCTCTAAAGGGATGTAAAATCCCTAGGGACTCACATGAGCACAATCAAAGGTCATTTTGCGAGGTTCTAACTTCTAAGGGTAGTCCCAATAAAATTTGCACATTTCAAGGAGCCCCTATTTTCAAGGCTAACATCAAGCATTTTGGAGTAAGAGCTCTATGGATGTAGCTTCTCTTCCACTAATAGAAATAGCACGATTCCCCTCCATCTCCTATAAAAGGTGGGGGATAACTTTGAGACAATTCTTGGGGATGTCTTCCCCTATTTTGTTGCCTAAAAACAAAATAGAATGCCAATTAACAATACGAAGGCAGATTCATTGCACGAAGTTGAGCATGAGCATTGATTCTATTATCATGCAAGTGGCTCTATCGACAGATTCGCATGACAATTAAGCCAATAAAACAAGCAGATCACACGAAAACACCAACGTTGGTCACATTGATTCCCAGCCTCCGAGGGCGATCTCGTGGATCTATTATCTCATTATCTACTCACTCCATCAAAAGACTCAAAACACAATATCCAGGCTTCAGATCATTCCAATTTCAAACCATCGCAATGGCCTAAAACGAAACTCTCACTTTATTAGCTCACATTTTCCATGCTTCTCATCAAAACGAAACTCTCACTTTATTACCTCCCATTTACCATGCTGCTCATCAAAACGAAACTCTCACTTTATTAGCTCCCATTTTCCATGCTTCTGAGCTCCTTCTCCACTTTTCTGCCCTTGCCTTCTTATAAATAGGACGCACCCAAGCTACACGGCAGCCGCGAACAGCCATAGAGATCTCTCATTATATTTTGACGTGTGAACTTCTAGAGCCTTGCTCTTGTCTGATCGGAGATCATGAGGAAAGTGTTCGTCATTCTCGTGATTATAGGATTCCTTCATACATCTCCTTCTCAGAGCTTTTCAGATATGTCCGCGTGTTTCCCACGCAGCCCTACACTTGAACAGTTCGTGGATCCAGTGACTTTTCCCCCAGTAATTGATATTTCTGATGGCCAACAGACTATATTGGGCGCTTTCAAAATAACACAGGTAAGCGTCCTTCTTGCTTGTACGTCACTTCTGCTTACGCACGCTTATTTGGGGAGACGATTGTCGTAACTTATCATTGCTCATTTGTGCGTCTTAACGTTCGTGACTTTCACAGAAAGTGCATCGAGATCTTTCCAACACCACTATGTATGCATACGGAACAACCCAAGGGACTGCAACCTTTCCAGGACCCACTCTACTTGTAAATTTGATAAGCTTAGTTCGAATTTAATGCAGCTATAAGATAGCAACTGGTATGATGGCCCATTGCCATGTACTAGAAACTGTAAAAGCTGATCCCATTCTCATGCGCAGGCAAGACAACATAATCCAGCTCATATCAGGTGGGAGAATCACATTTCCGACCAATACCATTTCCTAAATGTGGATCCTACAATCGATTGGGCGAATCCTCGCAGCGGCGGTGTCCCAATCGTTACTCATTTGCATGGCGGAGAGGTCGAAAGTTCGTCTGATGGCAATCCAGATGCTTGGTTCACCCCTAACAACGTCGATACCGGAGATGCTTATGTTAAGCAAAACTATACCTACAATAATTCACAAGCCCCTACAGCTTTGTGGTATCATGATCATACCCTGGGCATAACTCGGCTCAACATGGAAGCCGGTTTATCGGGTTTTTATATCATCACACCGAGGCATGAGGAGGAGGAGCTATTTCTGCCGGTCGGCCTCCCCCTTCTCATAAAAGATCACCGATTCTTCGATAATGGTTCCATTAACTTTCCAGTCCGGGGATTTTCTTCTCCCAACTGGTGCTCTGAGATGGGAGACACCATGCTAGTGAATGGAAAAGTGTGGCCTTATTTGCAACTCTATCCAAAGGCGTATAGATTTCGGATCCTCAACGGTTGTAATGCAAGGTTCCTAGAACTGAATCTAAGCCACTCGAGCTTGTCATTTTACCAAATTGGTACCGATGGTGGGTTTCTTACGGAACCTATGAACCTCAGCTCTATAATCATTTCTCCGGCAGAAAGGGTGGACGTCATAATTGATTTTTCTGGACTAGAACGTGGAACTGAAGTGTTACTGGGGAATGCACAATACGGTCTTTTTCCCTTTGGCGTCGGGTATGACGATCCAGCAACCGTGACCAGAATAATGAAGTTTGTTATTGTCGAAAATGGAGGCTCCGAAGAAGGATTGATTGAGGGCGTATCTTTCGAAAAGCTGCGCTCAATCTTGGGACAGGCTAATCAGGGTCGTCCTCCTACGTTTGCGCCTGATGAAGACGTGGAGACAGTAAGGAGAATAGATATGGTGCAAAACACCTTACCTGATGGGATTGTGTTTAGTATGACCTTTGGTAATCTCTCATGGGAAGACCCGGCAGATTTGACTCCCATTGTTGGAAGCAGTGAGATTTGGGAAGTCATCAATCCAACCAACAGCCATCATCCGCTGCATGTTCACCTCATTCAGTTTCAAGTACTCAGCCAACAGGATTTTAACATGATAGACTACGACGATGGCAGCTGCTCTTTAGACTTGCCATATCTAGAGCTAGGAAGCTGCTTCACCGACCACCCTAGAGAACCTCATACCTCTCTCAGAGGATGGAAAGACACTATAATTGCTTATCGTGGTAATGTGACACGTTTGTTATTGCGATTTTCCCCAAGAGATGGCTCTGCATTCCCCTTTGATCCCACCCTAGACCCAGGATATCTAATCCATTGCCATGTTGGCGTACATGAAGACCATCAGATGATGAGACCTTTGAAGCTCCAATATGCAACAAGAGATGTTCATTCTAAAAAACCCACCCATCTTCATCCTATTGATGGCACCATTGGACTGTCAAACGCTTGATGTCCATTTTGGAGAGAGCTATTTCCAAAGCAAATATTTTGCTATGTATGCTCATTGCCCAAGCACTTTTCCATCCAATATATGAAGATATTTCCACAAGCAAATTTTTCTATTGGTATGTTCAACCGCTTTCCTATCTAATGAACCAACTTCATTATGTATGCAAAACTTTGGAAGTTGTTCTTCTCTAGTGTCCTCACTTTATTAGGAAAAATGGAACAATTCCAAAAATTTGAAACTCTCCAAATCAACTCAGTAGTATAAAAATGTGCCATCCAATAATGTCATTGTCCAAGAGAGCTTGCTTGAGGTTCTGACTTGCATTCTCATCTCGGTAACTTCTTATAGGTCTTCTTATGATTATATGAAATATTTCCAAGATTAAAATGAAGGGCTATTGAACCATGGTAGGTGCTTTTGTGATACAATGTCGAAGTGTACGTTAGGTGTTTCCATTGATAGACACTCCATGCAAGAAGTTGTTGTGATGTGTTGAATATAATGTGCTTTAGTTTAATACAATGCAAGCAACTCCATTCGCATAATGGATAGCCATTTTTATTTTGTAATTAATCAATTAAGCAAGAAACGTAATTCTACACCACACCTTGAATTAGCTATTAAATGTAATTTAAAACATACAAATAATGTCACACATACATCTCATCAAAGAGGACCGATATTGTTGAGCAATTTAATGTAGAGGCTTATTCGAAATTAGATTTAAATTTGTAAAGAAGATTAATTACAACATGGAAACAAATCAAAATTCTCATCCATTAGAAATTTCCTTTCCATACTTGTACATTTTCTTATTTGCTCAATGCTCATACCAACCCTTACTTGTACATGTCATTCTATGATTCGTCCAAAAGTAAAATCACCAATAACTCTAAGTAGTGCTTGTAGTTTCATTATTCATCCAAAATAAATCATGAATAAACACTTTTGTTCTCTCTACCATTTAGAGATCCCCTTAGTCTTTAAGATTGCATTTTTTGTGTTATTTTGAATTTATTGCTTTTATTTAGAACTTTTTTTGTGCTCCCACTCCTCCAACACCATAGTAGTAAATCTACATGTGCCTAGGAGCCACCATCCTCCCTCAAATTTGATAATTTTAGAGATACAAATGTTGAGAAAATCCACACCAAGTTTGGGTTGAAATACCTTTATATAACCATGAATCTAACACCATATTAGTAATATTGGGAAAATCCCAATTCCCATTTTTTTCTAAATTCAAAAATCAAAGGCTTTTTGTTTGATTTGGAAGGAAATTAATAGGAAAAATCATATACTTGAAGATGTTTTTGAGGTTTTATTTGGCTAAATGTTATATCATTCCATTTTGAGAATCTTACATCATTCTATTGAAATATTGAGAAGTTTGTAGGTGAATTACCAATTGTAAATCAATTTTGTGAATCTAAACATGCTCATATAATGTTCATGCATTGTGAGTCCAAACATTTTGAATTTCTTCCAAGAGAAAGATGGTGTTAAGCAACATCTTTGATATTTAAATGTGATTCTTCGATCTAAAAACATATTGAATGGAAAAATATCAAATTGGGAGTATGCTGACAACATGACAATGGGTGCGTTCTCTTGTGCTTATAGTTGAACTTCTTTCTATTGTGCTTTATGTTCTTTCTATTATGCTTCTATGTGCTTTCTATTGTGCTTTTATGTGCCCTCTTTAGTGCTTTGAATGTGCTTTTAGAATTCCTCATGCATAGTTTGAATTGCAGACAAATTTCTTCTTGAAGTTCAAATCAATATATCCAGATGTCATTATAGGGCAACGTAGTTTTGAGAAGTTCAAACCATATTTTATGAGGAGCCTAAAAGACAAGAATACTTGTTGCTACATTCAACACATGCAAATGATATACTTCATAGATGCCCTAAACCATCTTCTCGGTGTCTATCATTTGGTGTGCATGGAGCAACATGTTTTTGTTCTTGCAATGTCTACTGTGTAGCTTCTGATCACGGTTTCAGTGGTGTCACAAATTTTTGGGAGGTATCTTTGTAGCAAACCAGCAAATTACCATTCCAATCAATTGAATTTCCTCATCAGATGATGTAAAGAATGCAAATGCCGTTAGAGAAAGTCTAGCGCAACTTGAGAAAATTCTCAGGGAGGGTGCAGAAGCCAAGGTAGAGGAGGAAGAAGCGAGGGCCTTTCAGGCATGAGAGGAAGCTGAGGCCACTGCAAAAATTGTCGACATGGAAATGCATAGAAGAGAAGAAGCAGAGAAGCGCATCAAGGAGCTCCACAATAGGCTTGAAGAAGTTAGAAGTGATGGGGACATTGCAGACAAGGAGCTAACAATGATGCAAAAGGAGCTTGAAGAGTAGAGAGACGAAAAGGAGGCTCTTTACAAACAGCTCTACAACATGCAGAATACATTGAACATTGAAAAAGACCAAATGATGGAGGAATTGAAAAGGGAGAATGCAAAAACCAGAGCGGTGATGTAGGAGCTGCAAGAGAGCTTCAAGGCCAAGAAGGATGGGATAGAGAGTAGCTTGGGTGGAGGAGAAAATGAGGTAGCTCTCCAAGCTAGGAAGGATGCAGAGAGCAGCCACGGCAAAGCAAGTTGTAGTAGCCATAGTGGGGGTTGTTATTTTGAAACACTGTTGGAAGTTCAAAGAGTAAGCTAGAAGACCCTGTAACAAGATTACGATAGGGTTGTGCACGAGCTTGCACTCGCTTTTGAAAGTTTTGAAAAGTAGTTTTTAAGAGTAGATGTCATCAGGTGCATTGTAACTCCAGTGGATTGAGATGGCAATTGGGATTTGCCATCCATGCAATTCTTCAGGTTAGTTATCATGCTCTTAGAGATCGCCCTTGAGAAAGAGACATCACGTTCTTTCAATCGCTCTACTGCTACACTGTCCCTAATTCAAGCACTTTTATCAATTTTTAGGTTTCTTTATTTCAATTGTAATATGTATGTGTATATAAAATAATTTCCTTTGCATGTTTTTTGTATTGCAAACTAGTGTGAAGCTACAGTCTCGCCTAGTGAAGGAGTTGGAAGGGCAACATGCATTTCTTCTAGAGATGCTCCACCAAGCTGCCAAGCTTGCCTTTTTCCATCTGCTCCTTCTGTGGTTACCAAAACCTAACTTATTTAGGAAACTGTGTTGGTTGCAAAATGGCTTTCAATGTAGAGGAGACCTTGATGTTGGCAATGCTACCATGTAGACACACGTACCATGCCATTTTCTTTGCAATTGCATGCTCTTTTAGTGGTGTATGTAGATATTGCGATTGTACTATACTGATTCCACAGACTACACATTCCAATGTGGCTTGGAGAGCACTTAAATACATCATTAATTTTCTTTAACATATAAATGTTAGCATTTATTCTATGCTTTGTAGCATCTATTCCATGTTGGCTAGCACATGTTATATATGTTGGTTAGCACATGTCCATTTGTCCATTAGCACATGCTAGTTAGCATATGTTCCATGCATAGTTAGCATATGTTGTATGTTGGTTAGCATATGTTGTATGCTAGTTAGTATATATGTTGTATGTTAGCATATGTTAGTTAGCTTATGCTAGTTAGCATATGCTCAACAAGATATGTTGTGTGCTAGGTAGCATGTTGTAGCATGTTGTATGCTAGGTGTATGTTGTTGGTTAGCATATGTTGCATGTTGGTTAGCATATGTTGTATGCTGGTTAGCATATCTTGAATTCTAGGGAGGATATCCTCTATGTTAGCATATGTTCTATGCTAGATAGTAGATGTTTTGTGCTTGGTAGCATTTCTTCTTCATTGGCACATGTTTTATGCTAGGCAGCATATGCTCTATGCTACTTACCACCCATGATATGCTATTTAGCATGCATAATGTTCTAGTTATCACACACTGCTAACAAACAATTTTGGAGCTCTTTCTTACTTTGGTTTTTGGTCATTGGGTTGACATTTTTTGCAGATCCATCAATGTGTAACTCATCAAGAAAAATGTATGACCAGAACATGTTTTCATCAAGGAAGATGGAGAGCATGCCTACACAACAAGTGGTCAAATGCACATGCAAGTAGGCAATGAAGACATATGCTTTGCTAGAAATTTGGCTGACATGAAGAATGTTGTTGATAGTTTGTGGGTTGTGTGTGGCGGCCATGAATACATGGATGACTCATCAGCTTCATTGCTACAGCTAGGAATTGCAAATATGTTGAAAGATGAAGAGGAGACAAAGGTGCAACATGCATATATTGAAGGGAAGTTGAAGAATGCAACTGAGAGCCCTGAGAATTCTAGTGGGAGACAACTATTAGAAATGGTTGACAACCTCATCACAGATCTTGCATCTGCTAGGTATACCCTAGAAGAGATTGAAGATGCAGAAGTTCAAGACGATTCTCCCTTGTCTCACCTTTGAAAACATTGTCCAGGAAGAAGGGACGTAAGCATACAATGACACGAGAGTCTCCTGCAAAGAAAGCCAAGGACACATTGGGTGCATCAAAATCCCCAAAACTCAAATCCCCCAAACCGCGTGCATGCAAGAAATTATGAGGTTCATAGTTTCTTAGATGCTAGGAGGTGTCTTTTTGTAAGATCCCCACCTCTAGGAGGTGTGTTTTGTAAGAACCATGATAGTAAAAACTTCATTTTGTCAATCAAATATATAATAAAGTATATCCCTTTCCTATTTATGCATCCAGGGGGTTCAGAATCGGGCAAGCATACTATAGTGTAATAATCCCATGAAGAAACATGTGCTTTGTTGAGGAACGTGTGCTTTGTTGATGCATCTACTCCAATGGCCATGAGTGCATGCATCAAAAAAGCAAGCCAAATGTCTTGTGACAAGTCTTGTAGGGTCCCATGGGTTATGACCATGAATAGCATGCATTGAACGTGATTTTGGGATACTTCCACAATTCTATTTTTCCTCCCTATTCACATCTCCTACTTTAACCTCCCAAAAAACACGGGCGCAAATTCTCTATTTTGAAGGATAACAAGCTTTTGCCCCCTCTAAAAGGTTGGCCCTACAATAAGTGACTACATTAGCAGCACACTTTAAGATAGCTCCATCTAGCTTCAATTGTTCGTGTGTCCGAATGTTCTCTTCACCACATCTCCTGCTCTGTCATGTTCTCCCTTGTCGTGTCCTAATGCTAAGAAAAAATGGCTCATTTCTAACCTAGTCAAACTAGCATAAATGGCTCATTTCTAGCCCAGTCAAACTCGCATATCTGGCCATAAAATAAAATAGCATGCAAGCTTTGAACTATGAAGTAGTGCCATCTGACCACACCTAATGTTTTTTAATTACCACACCTTATTCCTTCAACTGTTGAAAGTGTAACATGAAACAATGTGTCATGAATAAGTTCTTTCATTTCATCTGTTATTGTACCTCTACGTTGATGCTTCCAACATGCCGCCAATGAAGAATAAGCGATTACCATCATCCATTTGGGCTTCCACACAAAATCTTCCTTGTACAAGGAACACTTGGAAACTTGCAAAACCCTTGCCACCTTAGCAATGGGCATATCAGTAGAGTTCATTAGCATGTTCAATGTATACTTCTTTAGGAACAACTCCTTTGTTTGCATGCTACTTTATGATAGCCAGTGTGTTGAGTAGATTGGCTATTAGCACTACTTACACTTTTGCCTCCTCTCTAGCTGTTCGATCTCACAATCCTATCACTACAGGATGTTGAATTTGATTGAAGATTTTGTTACAAAAAGAGAGTGTGAGAGCAAGAGAGCTGAATGTAGTGCTCTAGGGGGGGTCACTCATCATATGTAACCCTATCACGTGAGTTCAACAGAAGGATATTTTTTATTTCTAAAATTTATAGAAATAAATATACATAAGGGACTATTTAAAATAGTTTTGAGAAAAATTTACAGATTTGTATAGAAAAGGGGTACATTTTATTAATGAAAATTTTACAGATAAGGGATTTTAGAAATAGGCCTTGAACGCACGTGGTATAGAGGGTTTATACATAGTGACCCCCCCGAGGTAGTGCTTGCAATAGAAGAAGTGACTAATACAAGAAGTGGGATGGGTTTTGTCTAAGTGACAAAACCTTATCCTTCACTAACCATAGTTAGTGAACTAACTATGGTTAGGGGGAAAAACCTCTAAATGAGGGAAAAGTGCCCCTAACCTACTTATTACATTACATTGGTCACTGCTGAATTATAATAATAATTCTAACACCCCACTGCAGTGCCAATGTCATGTACAAGGAAATGATCAATCACCAAAAGGAGGTAAGTTCAGGGCACTACGAAATGCCTCAAACTTTTCACGTGGAAGTGCTTTGGTGAAGATGTCTACAACATTGTCATGTGTTGACACATAGATCATACTGATCTCTCCTGCATGCAACTTCTCTCTGACATAGTGATAGTGCACCTCAATGTGCTTCGTACGAGCATGAAACATAGGATTCTTTGCCATTGCTATAGCACTTTGACTATCAGTGAGAATCGGAGAAGGACCCTCCAATGAAAGATGAAGATCAGCAAATAAACGACGTAGCTAAACACATTCAACTATCGCTGTGAAAGCTGCCCTATACTCAGCTTCACATGAGGAGGTAGCCACTATCGATTGTTTCTTGCTCAACCAAGAAATGCAAGCATGTCTTAGAAAGAAACAATTCCCACAGGTGGACTGCCTAGTATCATAGTCTCCAGCACAATCTGAGTCACTGTAAGCATGCATCTACAAGTCACCCCCCCTGGGAAACATCAAGCCAAAAGACTTTGTACCTTGCAAGTAACGGAAGATGCGTTTTAAAGCCTGCCAATGCATAATCTTTGGGCTGTGCATATACTTGCTCACCTGAGAAACTGAAAACTGAATATCAAGTCGTGTATTGCAGAGATAAATGAGGCATCCAACAGCCTGAATATAGAGTGTGACATCAATTGATTCACCCACATCACACATTGTAAGCTTCAGCCCCAGCTCCATGGGAGTGGACATAGGCTTGCAATCATGCATGTTGAATCTGTCCAAGAGCTTTTGAACATACTTGTACTGAGACATAACAATGCCACTTTCTCTTGAATAAAGTGGATCCCCAAAAAGAAATGTAACAAGCCCAAGTCTCCCAAGTCTGACATATCAAATGTAGCTTTCAATTGGGCCTTGAATCTGCAATTACTTCCTCATTTGATCTGGTGAGCAGCATTTCATCTACATAAAGAATGATGACCAGAATATCCCCCCATCCTTCTTGATGTAGAGGGTGCTCTCAGTTGGACTATTGTGCAGCCCCTTGCTAGTCAGAAAGGCATTAATTTTGGCATATCATGCACGTGGGGCTTATTTCAGCCCATACAAAGCTTTATTCAGCTTGCATACCTGAAGTGCATTTCTTGAAATTTCAAAGCCCGGAGGTTGTTTGACATAAACCTCTTCCAACAAGTCTCCATTAAGGAAAGCTATTTTAATGTCCAACTGATGAACATTTTGTTGGTAAACTAAAAGGAAAGAATAGAGTGAACACAAACTCAGAATACTTGCATATAGAATGAAGAAGAGTGAGGTCCTTATGTAGGTATCACTTACATGCTCACTGACATCACTGATGACTTCAAAGCTCCACAATCATCTCCTCAATCTGCTCCTAGATTCTCTCAATCATCCTATGTGGCTTACCACCACCTAACTGTGCTTATGGGCACCTAACTGTGCCTCTAGCACTCACACATAGAAAACAAGGTGTGCCTGAGGCATACACCTTGAGATATCCCAACAAACCCCCCCTCAAGGGAATGCCTTAGGCTATGTCAAGGATACAGCTAGCACAAGGTGTCTCATGCCATCTCATGGTGGTCATGGATCTATCAATGGCTAGGATCTCAAGCTAGCAAGGGTTCCCATGGGTGTAAGGTAAACAAAAGGGATACAAAAGACCTTCCAATGGTTATCTCCCCTGCATGTACATGCACACAATGTCTGCAGGAGGTACCATGGAGCAAAACACATACACATGGCCTACATCATAAGGTGACCAGAGGTGTTTACAAAAACACACAAAACATAATAGTTTATTTCATTCATTTTGGAGGACTATCCAGGCTGAGTACATTGACTCAACATAAAAAGAGAGATTTGGAGCATACATAGAGATGATTTAAAAAGCATAATCTTCAAAGGATGCCTCATCTTGTGGAGGCACATCAATTGAAAGTAGATTGGCATTTTCTATCTTTGAAGTTACTTCCTTTTTGGCTCTGCAAAACTTCTCATGATGATTGTTTTTGCCACAGTGTCTGCATGGATTGATTTTGAAGCAGTCTTTTGAGAGGTGATTAGTCTTCCCACAATGATTGCAAGGTGAAAACTTGCCCTTCTGGATTTTTATGGCATAACCTATGTCATTACCTTTCCTGAGCTCCATGTGCCTTTCTTCTTCTTGGAGAGTAGAGATAATACCTTCAAGATTAGGATTAGGAAGATTTTTCAAAGTGGTAACAATATGATCATAATCTTTAGGCATACTCTTAAGCAACACTGCCATAGCATCATCTGTAGTGATAGGAGAGTTGATAGAAGCAAGTTGAGTCATAAGACTCCGCATGTAATTGACATGGGCAGCCAAAGGAGTGCCACTAACCATCTTCAATTCAAAGAAAGAAATTTTAAGTGATAATTTTGAGATGTGAGATCTAGCACCAAAAATCATGTCAAGCTTCTGCCAAGCTTCTGAAGGAGACTCTAAGTCAGAGATGTGATGAATATAATCATCTCCTAAAGCAAGAGCAACATTTGATACCATATGCTTTCTCCTCTCTAGCGAGATCCCTTGCCGGGCGTGTCAGAGCTGAGGATTCTCCAGCATTGGAGGCTATAGAAGAAGAAGTTGAAGCCAGTTTGACAAGTCCCAAGAGGTTTTCCCTCATCAATGCAAATTTCACCTTCATCTGCCATGTGTGGAAGCCCTTACCATTGAACTTATCTATATTCAATATGGTAGCCATGAGAGGGTCTAACCCAGGTATTGGGCGGTGTCTTCTCTCTTACAAGGTTAGAATAACAACTGAAAGGCTTCAAAATATAAGCATTTGATGTAGCAAAGACTTGTGACCAAATTTCAATCAATGATGCTTTTTCTTACATGCTTCATAGAGGTGGCTAAATGAAAGCTTTCCAATCAAAACCAAGTATAGCAACTCAAAGCAAAGCTGAAGCCATAGTTGTACTGATGCTATTCAAAACTTCAAAAACTCAGAAATGCTAAAGTAGCATCTTATGTAGCATCACTTTCAAAAACTTGTCAAAACTGTCAAAAACAAAGGACTAAACTTGGAGGGCTTGTATCTCACTCTCCAAAGCAAAGAAAAAGGGGGTTTCTGAGGCAAAAGAAAGCTCATATACCACAGAAGGTCCATTGAGGAGAAGGGGTGCAAATCTGCGTCAGAGCGCCATAGCTTGCCTCTTTAAACTCAGAATACTTGCATATAGAATGAAGAAGAGTGAGGACCTTATGTAGGTACCTCTTACATGCTCACTGACATCACTGATGACTTCAGAGCTCCACAATCATCTCCTCAATCTACTCCTAGATTCTCTCAATCATCCTATGTGGCTTACCACCACCTAACTATGCTTATGGGCACCTAGTTGTGCCTCTAGCACTCACACATAGAAACCAAGGTGTGCCTGAGGCATACACCTTGAGATATCCCAACACATTCCATTCAAAATTTGCAGCCATGGCTATAACTGACCTGATGGTTGTCATCCTAGATGTAGGAGCAAAAGTCTCCTCATAATCTATGCCCTTTTTCTGAGCATATCCTTTTTCAACCAGCCTTGCCTTTACTGATCAACGGATCCATTTGGCTTTCTTTTGACTTTGAAAACCCACCTTGTACCTATGGCATTTTTACCTGGTGGCAAATCCACAACATCCCAAGTTTGATTTTTATGAATGGACTGCAACTCATCGTGCATGGCATTCATCCAATGCACATTATCTTTTGCTTCTTAAAATGTCTCAGGCTCCTCCTCATCAAGAAGAGTACCTGCATAAGCTTGTTCAATTGAATGAGCTCCCTCCATCTGCCTTACTGCACTGCGAGTTCTGCCAAGCAATGGAGCTTCAAGCCTACTCTCCCTGAGAGTCTGAAGCAACCAATGTGGGACTGTTTTGGGAAAGGCCAAAATCTAAAATTCATCATTTGTATGTGCAGAATTTTCAGAGAATATGACATCTCTACTGACAAAAATCTTGTGTGTAGCAGGATTGTAGAGACAATAGCCTTTGCTTTGTGAACTATATCCCACAAAAATGCATTTTAGTGCCTTATCTGACAACTTGTGTCTAAACTCCATAGGCACGTGGGCATATGCAACACAACCAAAAACTCTGAAGTGGTCCACTGAAGGCTTTCTCCCATGCCATGCTTCATAGGGAGTGATTGTCTTCAAAGCCTTTGTAATATAGTTGGCACACATGAGACCTTCCAGCCAAAACATGTGAGGCAACTTCTTACTTGTGAGCATGCATCTATCCATTTCCATGGTGATGCGATTCTTCTGCTCAGCTTTGCCATTCTGTTGAGGTGTAAGCCTCACTCTAAGCTGATGCATAATGCCTTTTTCTTTTAGAAATGTCTCAAATTCATGAGACATGTACTCCCCCCCTCGATCTGTGCGAAGTGTTTGCACCTTGAGCCCTGTCTCATTTTCAACCATAGCCACAAAGTGTTTGAAATGCATAAACACTTTGCCTTGAGACCATACACCCGTGTAGTTGGTAAAGTCATCTATGAATGTAACAAAATAGAGATAACCCCCAAACGTAGGTGTCCTCATGGGACCACAGACATCACTGTGAATAAGCTGCAATTTTCTTGTAGCTTTCATTGCACCATCCTTCTTGAAGGGAAGCCTATGCATTTTGCCAAGAATCCAACCTTCACATGCATGAGGAGGAGGCGACTCCAAAGGAGGTAATGCATCAACCATATCATGCCTCTGAAGTGTCATTAAGCTGCCATAGCTCATGTGCCCATACCTGGCATGCCATAACTCCGCATTGTGCATCGCAACAGTGGGAGTGCTAACTAATAATGCAAGATGGGATTTTTTTTCATATAAATCAAGCTGAAAAAGACCCCGATTCAAAGTGCTAGACAACCTCAAAGCATATTCATTTTCTTTGTCTCTGACTGCACACTTGTCATCATCAAAAACAACCTGGAATCCTCCTCTATTGAGTGAGGACACTAAAAGCAAATTCTTCTTTATAGCTGGCACATAGAGTACATCTGAAAATTCTAAAATATGTGCCATCAGTGGATGTGAGAATAATATCTCCCGCTCCACACACTGAATAAGAAGAATTATTTGCACAAGTGACCTTCTTCTTGGTGTGTGAAGAATGCACAGTTACAAACAGTTTTTTCTTGGAAGTGATGTGCTTTGAAGCACCACTATCAAAATACCAAGTATGTAGTGTCTCATTAACACTGAAAGAGCATTCATCCTTTGAAGGATCGTTAATGCAAGTCAAAAAAGCATATGGGTCATCATCATTAGTGGCTATAGTATCTGAACTACCCACTGAAAAATCTAAAGTGCAAGTAAAAAAGGCATAGTTCTCTTCAATCAAGTTGGCTACAACATCTCCTCCATCATGGCAATGTGGACCTGATGCATCTAATACAGCCATATCGGAATCCCTTTTCTTTTCTTTAGCTATGTGCTTCTTGCACTCTCCAATATAATGACCTGGCTTCTTGCAATAATGACAGATGCCCTTCTTTTTTTGCTTGTTTGTATCACCCTGTGCCTTATAATAAGGCTGCCTAAAATCAGCTTTATGCTGATGTATGGGCTAATTGGCATGTGGCTTATGCTGCCCTTTACCCTTGGGCTTGAGCTTAGAGAGCATAGCATGCTCGCCAGCCCGGGTTGCCATATTTCTACGTGTTTGTTCCTCCTGCAACAGAAGTCCTACTAACTCATGAAAGGAGAGAGGATTGCTGCCCCCCCCCCCAATGA
>NC_141616.1:3444478-3451978 GCF_047967505.1 Dipteris shenzhenensis
ATCCCATAAGTACGTTCTTAGATAACACACCTGGGAGTGCGTTTTTTGACGGTTGTGCATAACACTTGCAAAAAAATAGTGTGTATAATGCATGATAGACCATGCATAGCATATCCGATGGACACAATACTCTACATGCACCTCAACCCAGGTATTATTCAGTTGCATGCAATGTGGCACGCCCATCTGATAAGTACTTGTTCGGATAACACACTTAGGAGCGTGTTTATTTACGGATGTGCATCACACTAAGACAAAAACAGTGTTTAATGCTTGATCGACAATGAAAAGCCTATTCGATGGGCACAACGCTTTTCACATGCCTCAACCTAGGTGGTATTTACTTGTATGCAAAGTGGCGCGCCCATCTCATAAGTACTTGCTCGCATAACAGACTTGAGAGCACATTCTTTTACAGTTGTGCATAACACAAGGGGAAAAACGGTGCATATTGCGTGATCGAACATGAAAAGCATATCCGATGGGCACAACCTAGGTGGTATTGAGTTGCATGCAATGTGGCAAGCATCTGATAAGTACTTGTAGGAATAACACACCTAGGATAATGTTTTTTAATGCTTGTGCATGACACTAAGGCAAAAACGGAGTTTCATGCTTGGTCGACCATGCAAATCACATCCGATGGGCACAATACTTTGTACAGGCCTCTATCTAGGTGGTACTAACCTACATAGAAATAGGCACACCCATCCCATAAGTACTTGTTAGGATAACACACCTAGGAGCGCGTTTTTTGGCAGTGGTGCATAACACTAGTAGAAAACGATGTATAATGTGTGATTGACCATGCAAAGCATATCCGATGGGCACAATACTATGCACGCACCTCAAACAAGGTGTTATTGAGTTGCATGCAATGTGGCGAACCCATCCAATAAGTACTTGTTCGGATAACACACCTAGGAGCTTGCTTTTTTACGTATGTGCTTCACACTGAGGCAAAAACGGTGTTTAATGCTTGATCGACAATGCAAAGCCTATCCGATGGGCACAATACTTTTCATGTGCTTCAACCTAGGTGATATTGTGTTGCAGGCAAAGTGGATGCCCCATCCAATATGTTCTTGTTAGAAAATAATACACTTAGGACCGTGTTTTTATATGGTGGTGCATAACACTAGGGGAAAAACGGTGTATAATACGTGATTGACCATGAAAATCATATCCGATGGACACAAAACTTTGTACGCATCTCAACCTAGGTGGTTTTTACATGCTTGCAAAGTGGCACGCCCATCCAATAAGTACTTTTTTGAATAATACACCTAGGACCATGTTTTTAAATGGTTGTGCATGACACTAAGGCAAAAACAATATTTAATTATTGATCAACCATTCAAAGCATATGTGATGGGCACAATACTTTGCATGCATCTCAACCTAGGTGGTATTTATATGCTTGCAAAGTGGCACACCCATCCAATAAGTACTTATTCAAATAACACACCTAGGACCATGTTTTTATATGGTTGTGCATGACACTAAGGCAAAAATGATGTTTAATTCTTGATTGACCATTCAAAGCATATGCGATGGGCACAATACTTTACACACACTTCAACCAAGATGGTATGGACTTGTGTGCAAAGTTGGGCATCCATACGATAAGTACTTGTTCGAATAACACACCTAGGACTATGTTTTTTTATGGTGGTGCATAACACTAGGGGGGAAATGGTGTATAATGTGTGATCGACCATGCAAATCATATCTGATGGACACAATACTTTGCACACATATCAAACTAGGTGGTAGTTACATGCTTGCAAAGTGGCACACCCATACAAAAAGTACTTGTTGGAATAGTTACACACCTACGACCATGTTTTTATATGGTTATGCATGACACTATGGCAAAAACGATGTTTAATTCTTGATCGACCATTCAAAGCATATGCGATCGGCACAATACTTTGCATGCATCTCAACCTAAATGGTATGGACTTGCATGCAAGGTTTCATGCCCATACAATAAGTACTTGTTGGAATAACACACCTAGGACTACGCTTTTTTATGGTGGTGCATAACAATAAGGTGGAAATGGTGGTGCATAACACTAGGGGAAAAATAGTGTATAATGCATGATCGACCATGCAAATCATATTCGATGGACAAAATACTTTGCACGTGTCTCAACCTAGGTGGTATTTACACACAAAGTGGCATGCCCATCCGATAAGTACATGTTGGAATAACACATCGAGGACCATGTTTTTATATGGTTGTGCATGACACTAAGGCAAAAACGATGTTTAATTCTTGATCGACCATACAAAGCAAATGCAATGGGCACAATACTTTGCACACATTTCAACCTAGATGGTATGCACTTGCATGCAAAGTTGCACACCCATACAATAAGTACTTGTTCGAATAACACACCTAGGACTATGTTTTTTTATGGTGGTGCATAACACTAGGGGGGAAATGGTGTATAATGCATGATCGACCATGCAAATCATATCGGATGGACACAATACTTTGCATGTGTCTCAACCTAGGTGATATTTATATGCTTGCAAAGTGGCGTGCCCATCCGATAAGTACTTGTTGGAATAACACATCTAGGACCATGTTTTTATATGGTTGTGCATGACACTAAGGCATAAGCGATGTTTAATTCTTGATCGACCATACAAAGCATATCCGATATTTTGCACACACCTCAACCTAGGTTGTATTGAGTTGCATGCAATGTGACCCGCCCATCCGATAAGTACTTGTTCGAATAACATACTTAGGAGCATGTTTTTTTTAATGAACGTGCAACACATTGAGGAAAAAGCAATGTTTAATGCTTGATCGACAATGCAAAGCTTATCCGATGGACACAATACATTGCACCTCAACCTAGGCAGTATTGACTTGGGTGCAAAGTGGATCCCCCATTCGATAAGTACTTGTTTGGATAACACACCTTAGAGTTTGTGAAGTTAGTAGTTTTCAATGGATAGCTGATTTTGAGTAACAATTGACATTAGAAAAGTATTTGTGAGGTTAGTAGTTTAAAAAAAACTCATATTTATTATGAAAATAATTGAGTCTAATTACTATGAAATCATTTATGCTTAGTAGGATATTTATTAATCAAGAGAAGGATGACTATAGAAAACTATTTGTGAGGTTAATAGTTTCAAAAAAGGTGTGTTTATTATGAAAATAATTGAGTATAATTACTCGAGAACAATTGTGCTTAATATGAAAGAGAGAGAAGGGTGAAAGAGGAAAAGGAAATAGGCTAGTGAAAAGAAAGAAAATGAAAATGAAAGGAGAAGGGTAGAAAAGGAAAACCTTAATTTGCCCTAAAGAAGTATAAAACGGTCTTCTTCTCTTCATTCATTCTTATCTCAATCAATTGGAGCAAGAAGGAGCAAGAGGAAGAATCAAGGAGCCTATCTACAAAACCAAGTCTACATCCTATCTGCAAAACCTTCAGCCAGCTTAGCCAGGTATGAAGAATTTATATTCATGTTTCCTTTTATTAAATATTAAGAAACTGAAATTGAGAGAGAAGAGAGAGGAAATGAATATTTTGGAGAAGGAGAGGGAGGCCATGGCTGACGAAAGAAGCAAGAGAAGAGAGAGAAAGGATGTAAGGAAAGAGATGGGAAGGATGAGAGGCAACGATGGAGGGAGGGCGTGCGACGGGAGGGGGGAACATGACAAAAAGAGAGGGATGGGATGTGAACGATCAAGGGAGGGAATGCGATGGAGGAGAGGGATGGGACACGAATGGAAGAGAGGGATGGCACGCAAACGGAAGGCGCGATGGAAGGAGGGATGAGGGAAGGGCCGCGATGGAAGGAGGGGTGAGGGAAGGGCCACGACGGAAGGAGGGGATGAGGGAAGGTGGGATCCCCTTCCCTTATTCCCTGGCACCGCGGCCACAAGTTTCTAGGGAATAAGGGGAGGGGATAACCTCCCCTTTACCGAAAGGTGCCAGCGGTAATGGCACCAATGAGCATTGGTAGGCGTTGGCGAGCAATGGCGTCAACAGACGATGGTGAGTGGACGATGGCGCGGGCGGGTGATGGCACGGGTGGGTGATGGGGGTGATGGTGATGGCTGGCAATGGGCAGCGATGGTGACGGTGATGGCCAACAATGGCGATGGGGATGGCCAGCAATCACGAGGGCGTTGGTCACAGTGATGGTTGGCGATGTGGCAAACGATGAAAATTTTGAACATATAATTTTTTAACATAACGTTTTGAACGATGTGAGCGATGTGGCGGGCGATGATGGAAAATTGATGCTGTGGTGGGGGAAAAGAGAAATCAATGTTATGGCGAGCGACGGACATTTGGACGTCGTCGAAAATTTTGATTGATGGACATGGGATGGAGGAGGAGAAAGAGTGTCACGACACGATTTTGTAGTCTAGAATGTGTTAGGCTAGGTTGATTGAAATGTATTGATTAGAAGGTAGGCTAGGTAGGTTTAAATGGCTAAATGCCATATGGATAATGTATTGTAGATACTAGGATAGGAATGGGTAGGAATGCATGGGTGCATTAATAAATGGTAGGCATAAAAGTGTCATAGGCTAAGGGTAGAATAATGGGTATGCCCAAGGGATGGATCCCAAGAGGCATGAGAGGTTGTGACCTCTCGTATGCATGGAATGTGTGTATGAGGCATTATGGATTCATATGTTGTTTGTGGGTTGCATGAGCATTCTAGATTGGTCAATAGCAAAAGTACACTCAGGTGGACACTCTTTCCACCCCATTTGGAGGGCCAATGCTTCCCAATTTATGCATCATTACCTCACACATGTGCATCCTCCAATTGGTACGTGACAAGTGGTATCAAAGCAGTGATCCTCTGACTATGTGGACCTATCATGTGGAAGTTGCGATGTCAGCACGACATCAATGCACAAAGGAATTTACCCAGGGGGCTTCTTACTCTCTATAGTTAATTTTGGATTCCCATTTTTAAAAAAAAAAGAGAGAAGAAACTAAGAAGGAAAGGAGGCATAAAAATTGGTGGGGAATCGTCTTTTCATGAACTCAAAGTTAGGCTTCCTAGCACACTCTGCGCAAAATTAATAGAAAGCTTGCATCAGGCTGCGTGCCAACAAAGCCAGCCACCATTCAAATGAGATTCAAATTAGTACCCCCTGTCCGGGCTGTCGCATAGTAATCCGAGTCTCTAACTCATGTGTAATAAGGCCTAAGGGCCTTAGCACATGGATGGGGCTAGCATGGGTTTAGGATAGGAATAGTTTTGTCATCATCACTCCCATCCTACACCAAGTGGTCTAGGATGGATTTAGAATGGGAGTAGCCACTTTTTCTCCCATCCTGGACCATGGCCTCTAGACCCTGGCAGCTAGAATGGGTTCCCTTTTTTTAGGGATTCAAAAACATGGAAGGATGACATGTGTCCTTGTCCCCACAAGGTCCCCACCTCTTAAACACATGAAATGATGCCATGTATCCTCTTCCTTCTAAACCCATCCCTAGTTCTTTTTTTGTTAGCACATGGTGGGATGGGAATAGGATAGAAATATGCATGGGACCACTTGGGACCACCTTTTCCCATTCCCATCCTATTTCTTCCCATGTGCTAAGCCCCTAAGTAAGGCCTTGTGTAGGCCTTTTGGAAGGCCTTGAGTAAGGCCTTGTGAGGCCTTGGGCTCCCTGTCATCCCCGAGGCACAAGTCATGTGCCACGTGGCACACAGCACCCCAGATGGCGTGATCCGCACTGCAAATCGTGGCCATGCTGTAGCCCTAGACTTAATAAAGGATACGGCCACTATGGCTCAACCTCTGTGCCACATAACCCTGTAGCTGCCATGTAGCCCTGTAGCCCCGTAGCCTATAGCCACCGCCATTCACCGCCTCAGCCACATCAGCTGCCTCTTGCACCCTGTGCTTCTACTGCCTACCAGCTCCTCAGCCACCTCTGCCCCCCCCTTGCTACAATTTGCATTGAATTTTCCCCCCCTTCATCATTACTTACCATTTCGAAATTCCCCCCCTCATCATTACTTACTCACTCATTACATTGTCCAATTACCCTCTCCCTTTGCATTTCGAAAACCCTTCCCTCGTACTTCAAACCCCTCTTTCCTCTCCTTAGTTAGTCCCCTCTCCTCTAAGTCCCTCTAGTTCCTCATTTCCCCTCTCTTCTTTTCCCTTAGTTTCCTCTAATTCCCTTACCTTGTAATTTTTACTTATTTAAAAAAATATATAGATATAAAAGATTTTTTTAAAAAAATGGAGAAAATAATAAGAAGAAAATATAGAATAAATAAAGAACTTAAAACATAGAGCTTAAAATAAAAAGAAGGATTAAAAGAAAATAATTTAAGAATAGAGATTAGGGTTTTTTTAAATGAAGGCTACAAAAGTGACTCGTCATCTAGAAAAGAATGGAATACACAATTGCATGATAATGACAAGGGTCAAAGGATTGATCTACTTAAATTTAAGATGAGCATGTAGGATAATGAAGTAATAAATGCATTTGCATGTAGGAGCATACACTTGGGTTGAAAAAAAACTCAAGAATTGAGCACATGCACAATTATTACCTTGGAAATGTACACAATGGTATCGTACAAAGACATTGGGCAAGATGGGCTTTGGAAGGCATCCATGGTGCCAAGAATCTTGAAGTTAGAGTATTAGAGATGGTTAAGTCATTCTCTTAGGTTGGGTTGATGAGCCAAGGTAGTACTTGGGCTCTTCCGAAGCAAGAGGGTGTTATACATGGCCATAGGTGGTGGATATGTAAGCGCTTAGTAAGGTCTGGTGACCTTGGAGAAATCTCAAGTAATTGGTAAGTCATGGATGCATGACTATGGGTGGATCCACAATTAGACCTGGTGGTCTAGAATGAGTACTCAAGCAAGATCTGGTGATCTTGATCTTGTAAGTTAGGCCTATCTTGTAAGTTTTAGGTCTGATTAACCTAAAACTAATGGTTCCAAACTGGTCACTTGGAACTTGGACCAATGCAAGCATATGAGAGAGATATATTAGGAAATGATATCCTATTGGAAAGGAAAAATAGAACAGAAATGGATTCCTACTAACCCTAATGGATAAAGTTGTTTTAGTCTTTGTAGGAATGTCCAAAGCAAAGGAGTATATGGACGACACAACATGAAAGATAAGTACTATCTTTCTTATTGATTTATTTGAAAATTGGCTTTTAAGGAACATACTAATGTTGGATTTGTTTGGCAGGAGTACCAAATATGAAGATGAAAGATTGAAGTTGTTGTATGGAAGTTTATACAAGAACCTAATGAGTGCTAAAGACCATGAAGACAAAGGGGAATACCTAATAGATGAGGAAATCTATGTCCCAAGCAAGAGGGCATGTCACGACATGATTTTGTAGTCTAGAATGTATTAGGCTAGGTTGATTGAAATGTATTAATTAGAAGGTAGGCTAGGTAGGTTTAAATGGATAAATGCCATATGGAAAATGTATTAGAGATGTTAATTGATATGGAATA